>NW_027506866.1:422500-520000 GCF_052324685.1 Brachyhypopomus gauderio | reverse complement strand
AGTCAATTTACTGAACTTGTGAGCATTTGTGCATTCTGACTTGGAAGTCACACAATCTGACTGCACAACAGAAGTAGATTTAAGATTAAATATGAAAATGTTCATGGACGATGTCCAAATTTTGAACTGAATTGAAGTTGAATTATCAAAAGCTGTGTGTGTCTATGCATGTGTGTGCGTGTGTTGACCACATTCTGGTATCAACAGCATTAGTGAGACCAACCTCTCTGCCACTTGTGGTCTCATCTTCTCATCTTCCTCTCTCTCTCCATCTATCTCATCCTGAGACTAACAGACAAATGGATAAATGGATGGATGGATGGACGGAAAGGAAGAAGACAAAAAGAAACACTGAAAGAAAGAAACACTCTGGTGCATGACCTCAAATAAAACCCTAACCTCAAATAAACTTTGAGGTCCCCTCACTTATACCACTGCTATAGTGTTTGTAGAGAAAGACAGACAGACAGACAGAGAGAGGGAGGGAGGGAGGGAGAGAGAGACATATAGGAAGAGAGGCAGTGTGAGTGTTAATGAGTACCTGCAAGGGTGGGTCAGGGCTGTGGTCTCTTAACGGAGCGAGATCTTGGCATTCTGGTTCGGATCTCTCCTCCACAGGAGCACTGCCACTGACTTCACTGTCCTGCTCGTACACAGACAAACACACCAACACATGCAAACACATATGCATGAACATGCATGTACAGACATTCACAAGATCATTGTGTGTGTGTGTGTGTGTGTGTGTTTGTGAAAGGTAGAGCAAGGTGCTACAGTAACACCAAGATCACGTGAGCACACACAGTGATGTTAGTGGCGCTGTATAAATGTGTGTGAAAAGCTGGGAACATAATGTGTGAGTGAGGGAGAGTGAAGAACATCGTGGCCACCTCATACTGCAGTCCCCCTTTCAGGATGTCCAGGTCCAAGTGTATGTTCTGCAACAGGTCTGATGACCCTAGCAGACTCTACGTACACACAAACACACACCGCAACACGGATACAGAAAATCATTCCTCATACTTTACGGCACTGTAAAGACTACAAAGGTGACAGTGAGCTAAAAATCAGAGCATTATATTCTAGCAGGTGTTTTCACCTCATGGACAGACGCCGCCTTCTGCTCTTCATCCTCCTCCTCTTCATCCACCTCCAGATCTGAATTAAATATGGGCGGAGCCAGACTCTCCAGCTGTCGTCCTCTTAGCGAATGCAAATTTGCTCCGGATACATCCTAAGATACACACCATCATACACTCTACACCTCTGCCATGAACTCAGACCTCCATCACTTCAAAGTCAATTTGGTAAAAGCTAAACTTTGCAGAGGAGTGACGTGTTCTTTTACCTCCAGTGACGTATGTAGGGTTTGTTCTTACACCACCTTATAAAAGTATACAATGAGGTTTCATTCCCCTACTAGAGGATATAGACTGTACATGTTCACCCCTACTAGAGGATATAGACAGTACATGTTCACCCCTACTAGAGGATATAGACCAGGCGTACTCAACTAAATTTGTCCGCGGTCCAATTTTGGCAGATACCTGTGCCCTGAGGTCCGGTGCGGCGGGGGTGGCGAACGTAAGTTGTTGAGGGGGGGGGGGGGTACGGTGCGCGAACGGTGGAGGCGTTTATACTTTCGCGAGCGTCACTGCAGTGTTCTCCGAAACGATAGGCGTTTTGTCCGAAACGATATGTGGTAGAAACACCCCTCAAAACAGGGGAATGAACATTTACCTGACCAATTTTAATGTTGCTATATGTTTCAGGTTTGAAAAGTGCTGGAATTTAGGTTAAAGTACTTTAAAATGCTTGAAATTGTAACTACTTGGTTTCACAACAAATAGCTGTCTGACTGAATAGTTCTCTTGTATTAGGTTAACAAATACGAGCCTCTTGTAATTCCAGGACGAAACATGAGAGAACGTGAAGACGTGAAGATTGGGCGTTTTGGAAATAAACAACCATTAAATAATGTGATAAAAAGCGAATTATTTCGAGTATATGTATAAATATTTAACTTAATTATGTTTAACATGCTGGGAAATATTGAAATGGACCTTGAAAGTGACGTACAAGTGCTTTAATTCCACCTTATAAAGGTGTATGAACCCTGAAAACGTGACTTTGTTCATTGCGCTGAAGCGCAGCGCAAAGTTACAAAATTCAAGAGATGCACGACCTCTCGAACCGACAGCGCGCGAGACACTCGCGCACACGCGGAGCCACAGCGATTACGTAATTTTCGCCGCGCGGACCCTCGCGCCACTCGCGAAGCGTCAACCAGGCAGGCTTGTTGTTGAGCGGGGTGGCGAACGTAAGTTGTTGAGCGGGGGTGGCAAACGTAACACTCGTGACGGAGTGTTTTTTCAATAGCCCTGAAATAAATGCTACGGTTTTGTTTTGGTCCGTATCCAGTTAATCAGGAATGAGATTGGGTCCGGACAGGACTGCGTTCGGGTCCGGATCCGGACCGCGGTCCGCCAGTTGAGTACCCCTGATATAGACAGTACATTTACCCCTACTAGAGGATATAGACCGTACATGTTCACCCCTACTAGAGGATATAGACCGTACATTTACCCCTAGTGAGGACTTTAAAGGATGAAGGTCTGTGGAGTTGCCCAGGGAACCTCGCAGTCCTGGAACTGAAAGGTCACACATCCCTCTCAGTGGAGCCAGAGGAGCCAGCAGCTGAGAGACAGTGATAGAGTGAGTGAGTGTGTGAGTGTGTGTGTGTGTGAGAGAGAGAGAGAGAGAGAGAGAGAGAAGAGAGAGAGAGAGAGAGAGAGAGAGAGAGAGAGAGAGCGCTTTAGCAGAATGGCACACACAATTTAGCTTTCTTTCTCCTTTCTGCTCAACTTTAGGCGACTGCTGTCCTAAATCTTTTGATATACTTCGATGAGCAAATAATTGTTCAATTCATTTCAGTGTTATTAGAAACACAGCAGTCAAGAATGTGTAGAATGGAAGAGAAAGTGTGACAAATATAACTGCTGTGTAACAAAATACATTTTAGGGTACACAGATCCAAACTCACTCTTGGGGCCTTCAGTCCCTCTGGTTCCTTCTTTTTTTTCTCCTTCTTCTTCTTCTTCTTCTTCTCCTTGTTCTTTGTGGTTCCTGTGGAGGCGGAGCCTGAGATGGCAGAGGCAGTCCGGCCGTGGTGAGCACGCTCCCGCTCCTGGGCCACTAGTTGGCGGTAGTGCTCATCACAGGGGTGGTCCCAGGTGGACTGGCCCGTGGAGAAGTTGAAGTAATAAACTTCTCCAGTCACATCCTGACTGGAGTAGGAAAGGGAGACAAGCTCATCAGATAAACACACACATAAAAACACATGACATGTAGACAAGCCTAGGTTCTCCAGCACAGGACTGTCCACAAAGGTGTCAACAGGACAACATCTGAAACACTGAGTGGTGCTCTGGGTCTCATTGCTCAGATTAATAGTGCCAGAAGGCCAAGTCTACAAGCAAATCTGCTGCATAGAGTGATGAAATATTCATTTTATACTTTGCAATTGTTAGTTTCGGGGACAACTAACATTAAATATCTCCTGGATCTTGTGTGTTTTATGTATGAAGGTACTGACACCACTGTCACACCTGACAATAAGGTCATACTTTCCCCCAAACCATTTGAATACAGAATCCAAAAATGATTTCATATGTTAAAATGTGTCTGATCTTTCATGTCACATCAAACTCCCCAACTTCAAAAATCCTCTTCTGGCTGTTATATTTTCTCTTGCCCAGTCTTATTTCCCAGTCAAATTATTCAGTCTTCCCCAGACTTGCAGTTCCATGGTCTTTAAAAAAAAGTTGAGCTGTCTAATTTGCTCATCTAATCACCTAGGTCATAAGTGATTTAATGCCCACTTCTTGCAAGCTTCCAGAGAGTTCGTGTGACATTATGACACTCACAATAAAGTCCTGATGCATCCTACTTATATAAATGGTATTTAAAATTATAACTGAGTTACAGGGGACAAAGGGCCTTGGTACGTCAGGTAATCGAGAACCTGAATGAACGAGCCAGCATGAATGAGACGTAGAGTTCTTGGAATGGAAGCCATTCCTCAATTAAGGGCACATTAGAGTATGCTTGGATTTTTCTAAAAGTAACCGACGCTCACACCAACGCTCACTGCTCTGTGTGTAAGGATAAGAAAACTGTTTCATTATGGGTGACTGTATGAGAATGAGCTTGTCCTACCAGGGTTTCCATTCAGGAGGTAGTGGGGCTACAGCCACCTCTCTGGCCAGCCATAGGAGCTCTGGCTCCCTCTCAGGGTCAATGCCAATTTGTCTGGCAAAATCATGGATATCTGAGGAGCAATACAGATAAGAAGAATATACCCACAATCAGTATGATATTTTCAAATCAAGACAAAATCCCACAAATTCAAATATTTAAGTCCATAATGCATGGAGATTGATTCTATGTTATAAAGTGTAGCTATAGCTTGGATGAACATACAGGAGTCCCAACTGGAACTGTGTAGTTAATATTATTATTATTATATTATTATATATTATTAAGTTATTATGTCAATGTTATAATTTAGTTTTTAAATGGTGGAACTGTTGTAGCTTGTAGACTTTATCAATGGTGGATATTAAATGATACCATTTCAGTAACATATATTAAAGTTCAGGGCCGGAGTTCAGGGCCACTTTTTCAGCCCGGGAGTTTCATGCCCAAATCCGGCCCAAAATTATTTTTCCATCCCAATCGGCCCAAACTAGAGATTGACATGAGCCGGCCCATCGAGAATCCTCCCGAATCTCCCGATTAGCCACTCCGGCTCTGTTAAAGTTTTATCCGGGGTCCTAAACTGTAACAGGTAGTATGCGACAGCTAATGTACCTTGTTCAGATGGGATATAATTCTCATCATAATCCTCTTCCAGGATCAACTGGTCTCCAACTGGTCTCTGAAGGGCATCTGCTGTCATGTTGATTGAACATTAAGAAAAAGATTATGAATAACAGTGCAGTAGACAGATCACCTCGCCATATTGTCTCTAAACTCTCCGTGGTACCGTTCGCTAGGCTAACCTAACTAACTAGCCAATAATAGAATTCCATAGCAATAATAGCGTCCATAACAACCGTAGCATTCCACACAAAGCAACGTTATACCCAAAATACCCAAATACCCACCATCAGGCTGGAGGTTGACTGGATCCATCTGTCTCAGGACCTCGCCTTGAACATGGGGCTGAGCAAGGTGTCTCTGCCTCTCCATGTCAGGGCCTAAATGCAAAACACCAACCCAGGGCACAGAGGAATGTGTACTGTTAAGATCATCAGGTCTATAAGAAGGGCTACAGTGCCATTTGAATTCATTACAATGTTGAAGAATATGTCATGTCATATTTTCTGATAAAACTGATGTTTTACTGGTCAGGTCATGTGCAGAAAGCTGATGGTTCTGCACCTCTGCCAGTCCTTACAAACAAATGTAATAAATGTTTTTTTCTACTTCATCATGCATGATTATTTGGTTTGTTGAATACGCATGAAATCTTCAGTGTTACACAGTACCAGTGTGGAGTGGTCCTTCTACAGGGGTGTTAACATGGCCGACATCTGAGGGTCCCGCCGTCCTTCTGTGAGGGAAGGGTGCTGGTCCACAGGGATCCGTGTGGATCACTGTCGCTTGGTTGTAGGGCACACCTGAAAATCCCACAGCAGGTAAAGTGAAACCCAGCACGCCTCCCAGTGAGGCTCAAATGCCTTGTAAGTGTTTCCCAATGAACAAGTGATTATAAGAAGGGCTATGGTGCCATGTGATGTCATCAGAATGTGGGGAGAATGCTTAAGAATTTGTGATGTCATGTTAGAAATCTGTTTCTTTTTAAAAATGTTTATTTTTATTTGCTTTTTCCATGGTCAAAGAAATCAAAGAAATAACCCATGGTCTATTAATTATATTATCCTGTACCATGTGTAAATGTAAAATAAAGATCTTGACAGTTGACAGTAGAATAAATATACATGTTATTTTTCTGAACCTTAGAAACCTACTACATAAATGTGTATATTTAATTTTTAATTATTATGAATAAGCCTATGGAAACTCATAAGAACTAAATATACTGTCTTACATAGAAGTATAAAATTATGTATAGTATATGAAAATGTATTTTTCTCACCATGAGTGGTAAAACCTGGTGTGTCTATGAAGTTCTTCTGTTCCTGTCCAGGCCTTGGCTGGTCGGTTCTCCTGTGGAAAAAACTCATTCTCAAGATAAAAAATTTGAAAGAATAGAAAGATAGAAAGATATACAACAAATAGACAGATCTGGGATTGTAAATTAAATATTATTTGTAAGATTTGTAATGTTTGTAAGTATTGTAAATCACAGCAAAATGTCATGCGACTACTTCTCAGCTTTTCAGCATCGAAATTGAAATCCAAACATTCCACCTTCCCAACGAAACATTCTAATCCAAACATTCCAAAGTTGAGTAGCACGTCATATCACAATTTCCTATTTTTTTAACCAAAACACCAAATCAGCCAGGCTGCTACAATAACCTGATGCAGCCTGGCTTGTACCCAAAGGGTTCATACCAGAGACCGTATATATATCAGTAGCGAACCGTGACCATTAAAAGTGGGCCCCCCTTTCCTAATTAACTGCAATAAATAAAAAATAAAAAACTGAGACGACAGTACAGCTTTAGAAACGCAATAAACAATAATATCTGTACTAGATAACTTTTTAAGCAAAATAAGGTTCCAACAATATGGTCCACAGCTCCGTGATCCTCTTAAACAACGCGCACGTCAGCTAGCGTCGCCACAGCGGGCGGAAATTATCATACAGTTAAGCCCGCCCACTAAGAGGGAAGATATGATTGGTCAATTTTACTGTCATTTGAAACTAGGTGCACGCACCACTTCCTCGTTTGGTGTAAGGATGTAACCATATTTCCGGTTGGTATGCGGAAGTGCAGATGTTTATGGCCGAGTCTATGAAATTCACAAGGTGCCTGTTGGAGTTACCGAAGTTTACCGTCAACGATGTGCGTCGTATTGTCAGAGCATCAAGTACAACGCCACAGAGTACACTTGAAAAGGGTTTCAAGTTCTACGTTTCATCCTACCTCTGCAATTTTGAAGGTAAGTGGCTGACGCTAGTTAGCTAGCTAGCCTGAGGTGGCAGTCTAATGAAGTGATGTTGTTTTTAGTAACGAACCAACCTGTCCTAGTACTAGAAATGCCTTTTAAAAACATGTTTGTATTTCTGATGGAAGTATCAGGCAAAAGTAAGGCTAACGAGATAACAGTGAGGGCTCACTGCTACAGATCTATGAAGAAAACAGATACGCCACACCAGCTGAGAGTAGGACTGGTTAAAATGACACGAGTTCTGTTCAGTGTCACGTTCAAAGTTCTGTTGAACAAGTTCAAAAGTTAGTTCAACACAAGTTCAATCTTTTATCCTTGCTCTTACTTCACGTAAGCTGTGATAGCCATAGGCATTGGTTTTCAAAGCTTACAATGGTAGCCAAATGCAGAGTAGCTGAGTGGGAATCATTAGCAGTCTGTTTTGCCTATAGTAAACAAATGGGAGTTTATTTTACAGTTCGAGCTATTGTTATCTACCTCTATGACTCAAAAGCAGAATATAGTCCACCTCAGCTATTCTTCAAACTGCATTTTCTAAAATCTGCCAATCTGTCTTTCAAATCTTTTATCTTCTTTATTAACATATGGCTTCAACATTTACACCTATTAACATATTCTGATAACACTCTTCAAGAAGCAGTTGAAGTAAAACCTGCACTGTTCTGTTGTTGGTGGTGGAAACAACAAAATAATATAAATATAAGTAGGCCTGTTTCACTCCTATGTGTAAGCATTTCATCTGGAGTGAAAATGAAGTTTAAATCTAAAATATATTTTATAGTTTATAGTTGCTCAGTGAACTAGTAGATTGAACCATGCACAACACTGTAGAATAGAACGACAGTATAGCCAAGTGTTTTAAGAGTGATGCAAAACAGCACAAACGTTACATGAGACAATAGACAAGTGACATTCACCACTAACAACATGATGGGACAGAAATTGCGCCTATTGACATTGCTGAAGTCTTCTTTTCAAGATATTACATTTTGCCTCTTGTGTATTTCAGATGACATTACGTGATACAATGCCAGTTGTGCTCATTAACAGCAACTGCTCTTGTGTTGCTGGTTGCGGAATCTGCAACCACTTGGTTGCATTGCTTTTCCAGACTGCTCATTATTCTGAATCTGGCATGTCTGTCGTGCTTCCTGTCCTTTCATGCACACAGACAGAACAGAAGTGGCATAAACCACCAACAATGGTTTGTTTTATTTCATTATTTAATGTTAGTTAATGTATCACAGTCACTTTACTAACACCATCTTTTAAATTAATAGGGGGTGAAGCCTGGACCCGTGGATGCCATGGTTGTCCTAAAGCCAAAACCAGGTGCTACTACAGCCAGTGGAGTTAGGTATGTAGTACCAAATTTAATAGGCAGATTACAGTGTGTGGTAAAAAAATAAATGCTTTTGATCATCTGATAAGACCCTGTTCTCTTCAAAATTTAATTTAGCCTCGTTGTACTTCAGATGACATGTGATATGTGATTCACAATCAGTTGTGCTGGTGAACAGATTACAATGTGTAAAAATAAATGTTATTCACTCTTCTTTTAGTACACTTTTCAAGGGCTACAGCGGTGAGCTCCCACACCGGGCCACCCTCAATCCTGGACCAGTCTACGCTGGAAAGAAAGCAGATTCTCTTCCACTCATCTGCACAATGAACATCTCGCCTGACAAGCCACTTGTGGACTCCATCTTTGGGAAGGTACAAGTTGGCAGTGTATTGTCCTATCAACAACCACCACCTCCATCTGACAGTGTTGTCATACATGAGGATGCACCCCCATTCCCGAGTCTGCCACTAGAATGTTGCCATCTAAGCCCACCTGAATATTCATTTGTGCCAACACACCAAGAACAGCTACACCTAAGCTCACTTTCTGTGACCTTGTCACAGTCACACCTTATTGAGGAGGCAACAAGATCCCAAAGTGCTACACCTGAGTGTCATTCACTTAGGAGAGAAAGAGTGACTGCCTCACATTTCAGAGAGGTGAGCCACGTTAGAGGTCCAGGTGCTGCAGAAAGCCTGGCAGAAAGGATAATCCGAGGGACACGACAAACAGCACACATGAAGAGGGGACTTGAAATGGAAACGGGGGCCTTAAAGGACTATGCAGTTCTGAAAAACTTGAACTTGACCAAGTGTGGGCTAGTGATTCATCCAGATGCATCTTGGCTGGGTGCATCACCTGATGGACTTGTATATGACCCACTTGAGCGTCCATCATTTGGGCTTGTTGAAATTAAGTGCCCAAATGCACAAAGCTATGTAGACTGCAAATTCCTCAAAGTGGCACAAGGCCTACACAGATTGAAGGAGAGCCATTGTTATTATTGGCAAATCCAGGGCCAGTTATTGATTACTGGTATGCAGTGGTGTGATTTAGTTATCTGTGCCCATGATGATATTTTTGTGCAGCGAGTTTACAGAGATAGCAGTGTATTAGAAGAGGTGAAAAGGAGGTGTGACATGTTTTTCTTTAACACTTACATGCCAAAATACCTCTCTATGCCCAAGCAATAGAAAATCATAATGAACTCATGAACAATTAAAACAATTTCAAATTATTCTGTCAATTGTATTACTATTGTATTCATTTCATTTTTACAAATACAGTAAAAGTTAAGAAATACATAATGTTGTATTGTGTTGTCAATTTTACATATAAAAGTGAAAGCATTTTATACTATTTATCATATTGCACTGTACCTTAACATTGCAGCCAATATTTACAGACTAGCATGACCTAAAGCAGGGGTCGGCAAGCTTTTTGACTCGGAGCCACAAAAGCAAAATAATTGGAAATTTATTTCAGTGACGATGACATGTCACTCAAGCGAACCGAAACTAAATACTGGACATTTGTGAAATTCCACCCGAACATTTTTTAAGTCTCAAAAATATTATACGTTAATTAAATACTCATTAATTCTATTCAAAAGCTGAGCTGCACGAGGCTCTGGAGCCGCGGGTTGCCGACCCCTGACCTTAAAGGGATCATTTTAAGGTTGGTGATTTATTATTATTTTATATTTTCTCTATCATTCACATTACATCATCTGTCTAATTCTGGATTGAGATTAGCCATTGTTTGCCCAGGCTTTTACCAAGGGGCCATTTTGATAATTCACCAAAAGACAGGCAACAGTAAAGAATTTGGTTTATGCTCCCTGTGATTGAAAGGGGGATCACTGTGCTGAATATTTTATGTTCTTTTACTCTGCGAATCACACGCTCAACATGGACTCTCAGTCTTGCAATGGACTGTGACGTTCTGATCTCTGACCTAGACAGTTGAGCTCTCTTTGACAGAAACGTGGGTATGTGGACTTTGCATGGAATGCAGTCTTCAACAAGGAAACCCTTGTCCACCATGATGGCCATAGATGGGTCAAGGAGGGCCACAATGCCAGACTGCTTTAAGATCTCTTTATCACTGATAGCACCTTGATAAAGAGAAGACACAAAGGTCACTGCGCCATGAGGGGCTATCCCAATCAACCCTTTGAATGTACAGTGTGATTTATAAGTGGAAAACACTTCACTCTGGAGGAGAAGGGAATTTGGAGTTTGACATCTCAGTTCTGTGCAATCTAAAATTATTTGAGTGTCAGCATAGTCCTGAAACACATCTGGGAGGTGAGTTTTCACAGTGTCCACATCTAACCAAATAGAAACAGCTCCCAATACAGTATAAAGGAAGTTGGCCCAGGTGTTAATAATACGACTAACAGTTGACCGATGTATTCTAAATCTGTGGGCCAAATCCTTTTGCATCAGTCCCAATGACAGGTAGTTCATGAAGAGAAAAAACTCATCAATTGGTTGAAGAACCTGGGGAAAAAATACATTATCCTATTGTCATATTACATTATGACTATCAAAACTTCTTTTGATGTAAAGATTAATTTGAAAATGATGACATAACATGCTTTGTATGGACAAGACGAAAACATTTACCGTTGCACTGGCAGAGTGAGGGACCTGATCAGTCTTCTCAACAGTCTGTGCTCTTGTAACCCGTATGATGTGGGTGGCTGGCTCTATTTGCTTCCAAAAGCCCATCAGGTGGGCATGGCTTGCAAATCTGTGGAATATAAAAGTTATATATAAAGTTATATAGTGGCTAATTCATTCACAATGTATTTCAGACACCAGAGAAGGCCCATCCGTGTACTGTGTCCTGCCATATTTTTTATTTACCTGGTAAAGAATCGTATGTCATCATCAGAGGCAGAAAACCGCTCCAAACAAAACGTGCTGCTGACAGTTAAGTCTTCGATTTGTTTTCAGAGCCTTGGTATCTCCTCGCGTAGCTCTTCATTTTCATTGAGGGAGAGATCAAGCGCAGCAGGCTCATTACTGACGCAGTAGTCATGTTCATGACACGGTAAGGGGTCATCATCATCATGGTCAGTCTGCATCTCTGTTAGATCAGTGTTGGGTGGACGCTCTGTTCTTTCCCATACTCCAGGTCGTGGAGTTGGAATAGTATAGTTATTCCATTGAAATAGTACAGGAAAAGCTCCAGGTCGCAGTCGTTGTCGTCCAGTAGGATTGGGAGGTTCGAGCAGCGATAAAATATCGCAAACACACACGGGAAGTACTCGTGATAATAAAATGATCTCTCCTGATCTTAACCACCCATTGTTTCTGCAGTTCTGAGTCCTTTGGAAAGGTGTGGAAGCTCAGGTAGGAATTACACCTTGTCGATGCTGTGCACAATGGTACACAGCAGTGGTGGTTGGACCTGCTGTCTGTACGTTGTTGAAACGATACTTTTTTTTGTTTAACTGTCATGTTTAGGACACGTAAACGGACAGGAGATGAAGGAAACTTCCAAGTAAATAATGGTAAATATGCTCGTTACAAGACTGGTGAGGTGAATAGCTAGCACAGTGTACGCTTTCAATGGCTACCGGATGTCAACAACCATCCTAAACTTTTAGCAGAAATTACGTCACTTAACAGCGTGCTCATATGCCATTGTCCTCAGATTGTCCTCATGTATTATTGTTTGTGTGTATTTGTAACTTTCCATATTCCCCAGTAATTGTTCTAGGTAAAGACACTCTTGAACAGTAGAAGCAAGTGCCATATACTCTGCTTCGCATGTGGAAAGTGCAACAGTAGGTTGCTTCTTCGTCTTCCATGAAATAAGTGCGCTGTTCTCACTTAGGCTCACACAGTATCCTGTTGTACTGCGGCGATCACTGGTATCAGCTGCCCAGTCTGCATCGCTGGAGGCTAAACACTGCAGTATCACAAAGTCTCATAATGGAAACACAAGGCCATGTGCAGGGTGAACAGCCAAGAAGAGGAGTAAGACTGTGTGGTGTAAGGCTGAGGGGACAAAACAGTGAAATAAGGGCAACAATTGTGGACCATGTTGTACATGTAAGTCATGGTTTTACAATGGCTGAAGCTGGTCACTGGGTGCAGCTGAATATTGGAAGAACAACTGTGTCTGTGTTCAATTGTTCAAACATTTCATAGAGAAAATGTATGTAAATTCAGAAATGTGTATATTCTCTGGAGGCTGTATGTGCTCAGGTTGTTTTGAATGTGTAGAATAAGTTTCTTCTAATTTTGCAGTTTTTCCAGTCAGCTGTCTGTCTTTTCTGAATTTCAATCAGATTTGTTTTTGTCAACAAATTGCAGTGCAAACAATACAGTCAAACAATATTGCTGTACAAAATTGATTCCAGCCCAATTTCTTTCTATCAGTCTCCCACATGCAGTCATGTGTAACTTTGTGTTCTGTGTAACTTTGTATTTTGTGTGTAAAATGTATTGTTTCATTTGATATACCACAGCATGTGCAGCATTCTTGAAATCAAAAGCTTAGCTAGTTTCCATCAGAATGTACTTACAGTCTGCACTGACTGTGACTTGTGAGTGTAACGGGCCGCCCAATGGATGGGTTCCCTTTTGAGTCTTGGTCCTCCCGAGGTTTCTTCCTATTCCCCACCATCATAGGGAGTTTTTCCTCACCACTGTCGCATTTGGCTTGCTAATTAGGGATATGGACCCATAGTATTGTTAACCATGTAAATCCTGTAAAGCTGCTTTGTGACAACATGTGTTGTGAAAAGCGTTATATAAATAAATTTGACTTTGACTTATAGTTGCACTGACAACATGACTAATTATTTTGACTGCCTTGTTCATAGGCAATGGCACACAGACTAGATACTCTGATGGCACTGACAAATTGACTTACCTAAATATTTGCTTTTGAAGCAAAAACAAAGAATTTGTGAATTATGTGAAAGAGTGAATTATGTGCTTTGCAACTGTTTTGAAAATCTGTTTTGTAAAATGCACTATATAAATAAATTTGACTTGACTATCTCTCTCTCTCTCTCTCTCTCTCTATCTATCTATCTATCTATCTATCTATCTATCTATCTATCTATCTATCTATCTATCTATCTATCTATCTATCTATCTATCTATCTATCTATCTATCTATCTATCTATCTCCCCAGAGATGGGTAGAGGTTCACCAATCTGTCAATATTGCATCTAAATATTTTCTAAAAAGAAGTGCAAATATTTTAGCCAAGACTGTATACAGTTTTATATTATTAGTCAAAAACGTTCTAATCACTTACTTTAAGTCAATACAATGAATAAGATAGGAACTGATTTTAAATAAGAACCCTGATTACAAAATGCAAAACAGAATGTACATTTCCTAGGACATATGTTATGAAGGTGCAGTTGGTGCAGTGAGATTGCTGTTTATCCATTTCTATTTTTATTGTGCTTTATTTCAGACCAACATGCTGTCACTAAGTGGAGGCCACACAATAAAGAGAACGATATGGTGGATCTCCAGCAAGGTCTTCACCCCAAACCTGGCAAAAAGCCTTAACTGGTGTGGCAGGGGACACAAGCGAGTATTAAAACAGACAGCCTGTGGACAGCTTGCTATTGGTGAGTATATTGGAACGACTTACATGTTACATTTTTAGCTTTAGCATGAAGCGCATAGCATTTACGGACTCTTATAGGTCATGTGGTTTTTAAAGTTTTACGGCAAAATGACCGGTAAATAACAACACCTTTGTATATTTTGGAAAATACTACTCCTCCTCCAATTACTTATATGCTTGTAACCTAATACCTTAAGCCTAGCCTAATAACAGATACATTAGATGATTTATTTCTTACATGCAGTTTACTTAATGTATTCAGGGTAATATAACTGATAAATGTGTAGCCCTTATGCCTCTTTAACAAGAATAGTAATAATATTCTACATTTTGACACACAGCTGCCGCAGTGAAGAACCCAGCGCTACCCGCTCCCATGAAATCAGAGGCTGAAAAATGCCTAAAAGACTACCTCCACCTGGCACCAGCAAGACGCTCATCTTTAATTTGTTAATTACACGTTTGTTGCATATTGTTGATTTTCTGTTAAATAAACATGTTAACTGCAAATCCCTTTCACTTAATTTTGTTTTGTGGTAATAATATTAATAATATTAATTAATTACATAAAATAATATAGCATAATTTTCCAGTGTATATTTCTGTTTGAGTCTTTAGGCTTCTTAGTGGCTCATACGATCGCGCTGCTTGTGTATTTCATAGCTTTAACTTAGGGAGGAAGAAGAATATAAAATCTAGCTTTAAATGTAATTCAATCTGGTTTGATTTTAAATGCCACATTCACAGGGTTGCCAACTTTTGACGTTCGTTTGGAGTGAGATTTTAACCTGGAGCCGGTGGCGAGTGTATTTTGTAGAGCGGGGGGGGGGGGGGGGGGGGGGACGAAAGTTTTATGAGCTGGGGGGGGGTGGCGAACGTAAAATGGACACAGATTCAGTGTTATATCGCCGGTGGATGGCGCCAGAGCTAGCGAACTAGTAACGTATTGAATCATATATGTGGATCTGGGGTAAATAAACTGGATATTTTTTTTCTGTGTGAGATATCGGAAGTGTGGCGTGAGAGCGTGTGAAAACGGTCAAATGCGTGTGTCTCACGCTCAATGCGTGAGAGTTGGCAACCCTGCATTCAGGTACGTTCAGATGCTGCATTTTAGCTATAGGCCTACTGTACATATAAGTCTGGAATGCAGCGTATGAACGTCATTTTGGCATCCAAGCCTGCCGTTTAAAAGACGTACTGCAGATGAATAAACGCCGTATTAAATAGTCTAGGAGAGATCTCATAAGCGTCTCCGAGACGCAGGCGCGATCATGACTCATCCAGGTAGGTCTGTAATGCAGCTGCTGGAGGTCTTTCACGATCCACCACAGACTATCAGAGACGTGTTGGCGATGAGCACGCGCTCTTAAATACGTATTCCAGACGAACTGTGTTATGTCCAGCAGAGTCTCTGAGATGTACATGTGCTATCAGTTTATCCTTCTATACAACCCCCTTCACCAAGCGTTCGGCTGAAGAATTAAAAGCATAAAGGAGTTTGTAGTGGACAGACCCAATTTTAGGGTTCGTACGACTGCTTGAAATACTTGGAAATACTTTCATTTTAATGTTGCTTTTTCAGATTAAAAAAAAGTGTTGGATATTGGCTAAAGCATTTGAAGATGCTTGAAATGAACTGTGTTTCGTTTCGCAACAAATAGCTATTTGACTGAATGGTTCGCTTATATAACGTTACAAATATATAAGTTACAAATACATAAGAAATGTATCAACCTCTTGTAATTCCAGCGGTAAACTCGAGAGTGCATTAAGACGTTAAGATTGTGTGCTTTGAAAATAAACTACCATTAAATAAAATATTGCTAGTTTGTTAGGTAAGGTAGGCCAAACGAGCATATATCTTAACTACATATTAATACGCCAACGTGATCGTTTGGGGGGGGGTGGTTAGGTAATAGCTAGCGAGCGAATTAGAGAAAAAGCAAAACTGTAGCTGGCTACCCAAACACGCACATTTAAAACAGTGCTGTTGTTTTGTGTATTGTTTTGAAATGAATCGACCTTATATTTGATCTTATATGCTAATAAAGCAGCGCTGCGTAGCGCGTTGTGGCGCCTGTTACCACGTCACAATCGTAGAATTCGAATTGAGCTTCCATGGAAACCGCTAGTTTACATTACGCGTTGTCATAGTGATGTGCAAACAGAACAACATTTACGGTCGACTACGAATGAATTCCGTGTCGTTTTCTTCTGCTTTTTATTCAAAAAGTTTGTTCTGAGGTTAGTTAACCCAGATAACTAAATAAGATATTCAGATTGGTTAAATCTCTACCACCTGGTCCATGGCGTACTTTGACTCCATGGCTACAAGCAGCAGTTTCCTCAGCATGGACGACTACCGTCTAGTGCAGCACGAGGTCCTCTGCTCTGCCTCCAACAGATACGAGGTGCTGGAGTTCCTTGGCCGCGGGACTTTTGGCCAGGTGGCCAAGTGCTGGAAGCGCGGCACCAGTCAATCTGTCGCCATCAAGATCCTGAAAAATCACCCTGCCTATGCCCGCCAGGGCCTGATCGAGGTGGGGAAATTATGGTAGATTTAAAAGAGGTTTTGAGAATCAATGTGTCAGGGCTGGCTCGGCTGCCACTCCCTCTACCACCAGGAGTTGCGGGACGTAATCAGCAATGATCCGTTTCAGCTGTCTGAAGTTTTGTTTATTGTTTTACCGTGCTCTCACGGCTTATATTGTTTCTCTTTTCACACGTCAAGTACCTCCCTGTACTCCCGCGTTACACAATTGTAGCCCTGATTGTGATGTTGCTTTGTTCCTGCTCTAATAAGATGTAATAGGCTGATATTGGCTAACACTGCAATTTGTAATCAGGGGCAGTGGCGGCTGGTCAATATGGGGCGCTGGGGCGCCGCCCCCTTAATATTGTTCCGATATTAAAATGAGTTCATTTTAAAGTGCGATAGTGAGGAAATTATTTAGTGACACTGTGTGTCTAATTGCCATGTTTGAATTTATTAAAAGTGTAAACACATAATTGTATTTAATTGCTTACATTGTGCACACTTCCTGTGTGCGGGGCACCGGTCTAATGAGAGTGCATGGAGAGGCATAAACTTTTGCCAAGCACTGATCTGAGGCTGCAGTTTAATTGGTCGGTTTCAGACACACCCACTCTTGTTGGACACACCCACTCTTGTTGGTAGTGTCAGTCAGCTGCGGTTCGTTAAAGCTGGTTTATACTTTCGCGAGTGATCGTAGGGCGAGACTCCGCCCACCTCGCGCGAACCTCCAACGTAACTCGGTTCATGTTGAATATCAGCAGGCTGGAGCAGCAGCTCATACAAAATGAGAGAAAATTCAGTTTTATCTTTACAAAATAATCTTCTCACAAAGCATTCACTTGAAGAACGTTAGGGCAAAATTCATGTTCAAATAAATAAAGGGCAATAAGACTGCTTTATTTGTTTTTAATTTGTTTACACCCCCCTCAATTATTTGTGCACCAGCCGCCACTGATCAGGGGTCATTTCCCTCTGGAAAAGAGCATCTGCCAAATATAGCAAAAGTAAATGTCTGAAGGGAGCCATGCAGTAACTGGGCTGATGCTATTGAAGTTACGTAGCATATTAGCCCTTGAATGCTGTGCCCACATAACTTAACGCCTGTCCCATCTTCCCCCATCTGCTCAGATGAGCATCCTGAGCCGTCTCAACAAGGAGAACGTAGACGAGTTCAACATTGTTCGCTCGTACGAGTACTTCCAGCACAGGAACCACTTATGCCTGGTGTTTGAGATGCTGGGGCAGAGCCTGCAGGACTTCGTCAAGCACAGCCCGCTGCCGCTGAAGTGCATCCGGCCCATAGTGCAGCAGTTGGCCATGGCGCTCCTGAAGATGAAGAGTCTGGGCCTGATCCACACCGACCTCAAGCCTGACAACATCATGCTGGTGGACCCCGTCAGGCAGCCGTACCGGGTCAAGGTCATCGACTTCGGCTCCGCCACCCACGTCTCCAGGCCGTGTGCTCCTCCTACCTGCAGACCAGATACTACCGGTGAGTGGCGCGGCCTAAGGCATATTGGAAACAGATGCATGGTTGTGGGAATCGCTTCCGCTCGAGTGTGCTTGAGAGGTGAACTGCCCGTTGTGGATGGCTATGGTGACACGGCTGCACATTAAGATTGTGATAAGCATTACGATGAACTGCAACGCGTTTGATTGCCATTTGATTTATAAATGATGTATTTTTAACTGGATCATGTAAGTGTTGTCATTTATCCAAACACCAAAGAATATCTTAATATCTTCAGTGCCTGAGAAGTTAAGATGCTCTCAGCACACATAAAAATATTTTTTTGGTTGGTTTTATGCTTCAGGCTTTGGTAATATCAGTACAGGGTACCCGCACTGCTCCATTGTAGTTACACCATGGCAGTGTTGTTCTGTATTTACGTAGTGGAGAACAGCACATCAGTATGTAGTGTCAGTGTGTCAGTGTAGTGTCAGTGTCAGGTTACACTACAGTAGTAGATGGGTAATGCACAGGCCAGTATTGTGCTACCAATTTACCAAAAGAATATTTCAGGTAGTAAAAAAAATACTTCTTAAAGCTTTTACATTTTCACACATTAATTCATCACTCTGTGTTAAAGTGAGTACCTTTGAATCACCACAAACCACAGTATCATGCTAAACGTGATGATGGACGTTTTTGTCTTTTTGGTCCAGATCGCCCGAGATCATCCTGGGTCTCCCGTTCTGCGAGGCCATCGATATGTGGTCCCTGGGCTGTGTCATCGCCGAGCTCTTCCTGGGCTGTCCCCTGTATCCTGGAGCATCTGAATACGATCAGGTCAGCCCACGGGCCTCGGACCCGAACCTCGCCTTTCTCACGCTTCTGTCTTTATTCACGAAGCATCGAAGAACAGTGCTGATTTAGAGTCTGCTTTCCCACCTCCTTTCCAGAACTTCCTCGCTGTGTAATAAAGATGTAAATCTTGTTTGGGAGAAGAGTGGAGTTGCTAACAGTGATGGCCACCTTTATTCTAACTATGCAGCTTGCTAGCTGTTCTGTAATGACTGGCAAGGAAGAGACTATGAATGATTTTTGGGGAACCAACAAAACAATTAACTCAAATGTGTTGAGAGTGTGATCTGTGGGCCCTTTAGGCCTGAGATGTGTTTGCTGGCTATAATTGGTAATCTAATAAGAGCTCTTTACAGTAGTGCTAGGAATACTGTCTTGCAGTGGGAAAAAATCTCAGGTTTGCATGACAGTGGAATTCTAAGATGGGTCCAGTCAAGGTCCCAGTACAACAGGGTTGACTGGTGCAAGGTGTTTTAGGAAAGCGAGGCCCTTACTGTGTTAGAGGTGCAGACCCATGGTGGCTTTGTGGCTGTAGGGACATGTAGGGTTTGGATAGAGTAGTTGTCTTTGCTAGCTCGTCTTCAGGATCAATATATGAACATAAAATAAAGTCATCCCATCATACCATAAAATCATCCCTCCTGTACGCTGTCGCCGCAGATCCGGTACATCTCCCAGACGCAGGGCCTTCCAGCAGAGAACCTCCTGAGTGCGGGAACCAAGACCAGATGCTTCTTCCACAGGGGCTCTGGCTCCAGCTACCATCTGTGGAGACTCAAGGTCCCCCATCCTTCTTGTGCCATGTGTTCGGTTCATAAGAGATCTGTAATGGCACCTGACAGTACACCTGAACGTTTTTTCTCCTTCTATGTTCCCCAGACGCCTTTAGAGCATGAGGTGGAGCTTGGCGTCAAGTCCCAAGAGACCAGGAGATACATTTTCGACCGTCTCGATGACATGAAGCAGGTTATTTGTGCTCTTGTACACCTTATTGCACGCTTAGCATCACTGCTGTGACATGCAAATGAAGAACAAAGCGCACCAGCTGCTGGTGGAGCATGTAGAGCAAGGTCTTGGTTTTGAGTTCAAGGGTTCGAGGGTTCGTGCTGTCATAATAAGAAGTGTATGTAAGTCACAACAGCGCCTGTGAAATGCAGAGAAACACACGGCAATGTTGCTGCTGAAACAGCGTCTTAGGCACATCGCCGCCCTCTGCTGGCACATAATATGACCTACCCGTTCGTCTCCCATGCAGGTCAACATGCCCATTCTGAAAGGCACAGACGTTCAGGTGGAGAAGGCTGACCGGTGGGAGTTCATCAACCTGCTTAAAAAGATGCTGACGCTGGACGCAGGGAAACGGATCACGCCATTGGAGACTCTCAAACACCCATTCGTCACCATGGCTCACCTCTCTCACTACCCTCACAGTGCACAGTGAGTGTGTACAGGGCCGTCCCTCCGTCTCACACAGTCCAGCCTGTGTTCCAGCTCCGACGCGGGCAGGATGGTTTGCGTGTCGATCATTATGCAGGGCTGGGCGCTCCATAATTTGCTTCTTTCGTGTAAAATGTATTCAGACAAGGAGCTAAGAATTCCAACTGGAAGCACACTAAAGTTGCATGCAAATGGAAGAAAACCCCAAAGAGCTCTTTTTAAGGAACGCCATCTTATTGTAACTTGCTGTAGCACAGTGCTGTAACTCACCTCTTTCTGTCTCACTGACTCTGTGTGTCACTCTCGTTGTCTGTCTCACTCTCTGTCTCTCTCACTTTGCAGTGTAAAGTCTTGCTTCCAGAACATGGAGATCTGTAAGCGGAGGTGCACGGGCTTCGACGGCAGCAGAGGCCTGTTCGGCAGTGGGGGCGTGGCTGGGGGCGGGGCTGGGGGCGGGTGCCAGCACCAACTCCAACCTTCCAGTCACCTTCAGCAGCCAGCCCGACCAACACAGCCAGGTGGGCCTGCCAGCACAAGCTTGTCGTGTGTTGCACCAGTATCCCCAAACCTACAGCTCACATTAAACACTGCAGGTGTTCAGATAAGAAATTACTCACCGGAAATGTGCTTTTCAGCTATGTTTGAAGGGTCTTGCCATTAAGTACATGTGACCTGTTTGTTGGTTGTGTGTGTGTCCTCTGCCACGCACCCATCTCAGCCCATCATCATCTCGGACACACTCCGCCCCGCTGTCAGAATAATCACCATCTCCAGCGACACCGAGGGCAAGGACAATGCCAAGATCCTGCCCACCAGGTGCCCTCCCCACGAACTCCTTTGCTCCGCCTCCTGTGCCTCTGAGCTCTGTGTTTGCTCTGTGTTGAAACGGTCACCCTTCTGTTTGCTCACTTTGTGGATTTAAACACTCCTCCCTAGCTGCGGCGTGGACAAGCGGGTGGACGTCAACAGCTGTGTGACCGTGCGGGACTCGGACACCTGCAGCCCGCTCAGCCCCAGGCGCCTGCCCACCTTTGTGGAAAACGCCGCCACCCTGCCCAAGTCGCTGGCCATGGTCATCCCACCGGGTGAGTCCCACGCGCTCTGCCTCTCCCTCCCCTCCGGCTCTGTCGACAGGCCGCAGTCGTTGATCACTGTCTCACATCTCCTTATAGAATAGAGCGCCGCGGCCTCCGGGATGGTCCAAAAAGACCTCGGTTGTGCCTTCTGCCAGAGCAGCCCTGCCCGGCGCCGAGAGACACAGAGCCGCGTCCTCCAAGTTTCAGCCTCTCTGAGCCAGGTAGAGCGTCTGTAGAGCAGTTTGCCTTCTCACGCTGCAGCTGCCGTCACACTTCACACTGCCCCATAGAAAATCTTATCTTCGCCCTGTTGTCTTATCCACATGCTGCAACCAGGTGTAGTCCAGAGAGTAGTTCAGCTGGGAGTATTGATATCTCACTGCCATTTTGTGTCTTGGCTCCTCCTACAGGTTCAGGATCTGTTGTGATCTCATGACAGTTCAGGAGGCAGATCCCCCTGGCACCAGTCCACCAGTCAGGAGGATCAACTCATTCCCTGCTCTTTCTTCAATTTGCACTCCTGTTACATTTGCACATTATATTTCTAATTCATTGCATACGTTCACTTTAATCGTAATTACACCAGATTCCTCATACATTCACTTTGCACATACAGTATGTTTACTTACTGCTGCATACGCCACTTACTTGAATGTAAATTTCAGAGACCTCTATTTATTTTATTATATATATAAACAACTCAGCTATATTTTTATCTTTACTATTGTACTTACCGTTACTATTGTACTATTCCTTTTTTTACTGTTTTAGTTAATGTTAATTTTAAGTAAATGTTTACCGCTGCACTATGGAGTCTGAGAGTAACGTAATTTCAATCCTGTGTATGTCCTGCACGTATCACAGATTTGACAATAAAGTTGACTTTGACTTTGAACTACCCCTCAGCAGGCTCTTCTTACCTGAAAAAAATGACTTTATTACAGAATTTCAATACTGCAGTGTCTGGGCTTTTTTGTTTGTTTGTTAGTCCATTTTTGTTTGTTTTAGCCTATTTTAGTATCTTGTTTTTAAATTATGTTTATTTCAGATGCATCATCTGTTTTATATATTTATTTTTATTTAACATTTATTCAACCAGGAGGAATCTCACTGAGTTACAATAACTCTTCTCCCAGGGAGTCCTGGCCAATATTTGCAGAACAAAACAATTATACACAATGACATACAATACTTCTATACACAACACAATTTCAGAGAGGGTAAGAAGCCTAGGTTTAAGACAGCTTGACGCTCATTCCAAACATAAGGCGCATACAATGAAAAAGCGATTTTCCCCAACTCAATCAATCAATCAATCAATCAAATTTTATTTATATAGCACTTTTTACAACAGTTGTTGTCACAAAGCAGCTTTACAAGTGGCGAGTCCTAGCCCCCAGTGAGCAAGCCAAGGGCAACAGTGGCAAGGAAAAACTCCCTAGTTTTTTGCATGAGGAAGAAACCTTGAGAGGAACCAAGACTCAGGGGGGGAACCCATCCTCCTCTGGCCGACACCGCTCACCATGACCAACTCTGTTCTTTCTAATGGGCTATCTAAGAGCAACTTATTTTGTGATTTTGTATTATATAAATAAGATAAATTAGATTGAAATGGAAGTAGATTAGAAATATATAAAGGTATTTTCCCCATTAGGGCCTTTGCAATAAAAAATCAATACATGATACTTCCTACTAATAATTCTATCCACTGAATTTCTGTGACATTACATGTACACCGTATACGTCCTGTGTGTGGGGCGCCGAACTAATTTGTGTCTATTAAACTTTTGGCAAACACGTGACTTGGAGAAGCTTTTTAACATTGTGTGATAATGCAGACACAAAATAAAGACAATTGTATTCTTCATCACAGCTGTGGCGTTATGGTGAAATATCTGATCGGTTGGAGCAGTTCTTAACCAATTAGATTGTGTGGCAGGAACTAACTCTTTTATACATGTGCTAGCAATGTATTAATTTGGATAGATTGCTGATAATGCTAGCTTGCTGCTAACGTTAGCAAGCATTTTATTGCTCAAAAATAACTTTATTATAGAAACTCTGTTCATGTCACGTTATAGCCTATGTCTTGTCATTCACTTGATCTTTTGTATGAAGCACACTGTTTTGCTTTTGACTGAAAGCAGTAATGGTTTAAAATGTTATTTGATGCCAAATGATAATAAACAAGTTCATATCTATGAAACCAGTGTTGTCAGTGAAGTTCATTTACAATAATTATAACAATTAAGTATTAATAATAAAAAATCTCATAAGTAAAAGTATTAAAAACTTGATGTATTAACTGTAAGCAGTTCTTTCTTAATAGTTTAAGGTATTTGTAATTGTGTAGTTAAATTAACAAGTAAAAGCAACTGAGTAATTTTAAATTGAGTAATTTCAACTTTTAATTAGTTCACTCTATTTAAATCATATAAGTATGAATTGTATCCATACAACTCAATACCTCTGTTTTTTAATGTAGATTGAACTTATTAGGGTTAACAGTGTGTGATAATGCAGACACGAAATAAAGACGACTATTGTATTCTTCATCACAGCTGTGGCGTTATGGTGAAATATCTGATCGGTTAGAGCAGTTCTTAACCAATTAGATTGTGTGGCAGGAATGAACTGTTTTATACATGTGTTAGCAATGTATTAATTTGGATAGATTGCTGATAATGCTAGCTTGCTGCTAACGTTAGCATTCAGTAAATGTGTTGCTGTGTTAGAGTTTTAAAAATGTATCTCAAGTATTGGGAAACGCATGTTAGCAGTCGTAAAAAAACTAAAGGATTTCTTAGAATTTAGCAGAAATTTTAGTTAGAAATACACTCACTACCAGCAGGATGTAAAGTTGGTGTTTATTTTAGCTTGTTTGAAGTAAATAAATGAAAATGCTTCCTCTCTCTCTCTCTCTCTCTCTCTCTCTCTAATTTTATGTTGTGCAAGGCAAGCATTTTATTGCTCAAAAATAACTTTATTGCTTAAAAGCACTGATTTGAGGAATCTCTGTTCATGTCACGTTATAGCCTATGTCTTGTCATTCACTTGATCTTTTGTATGAAGCACACTGTTTTGCTTTTGACTGAAAGCAGTAATGGTTTAAAATGTTATTTGATGCCAAATGATAATAAACAAGTTCATATCTATGAAACCAGTGTTGTCAGTGAAGTTCATTTACAATAATTATAACAATTAAGTATTAATAATAAAAAATCTCATAAGTATCTCTTAAGTTATTTGTAACTGTGTAGTGATTAATACTGTAGCAGGAACCACATACCAAAATTATAGCAATAGCAAAAATGCCTTTATTAAAACAGAGATATCTCTGGGGATCTCACATTCTAACATCAGAGAGACCCAACAAGTGTTTGTACATGCCGTCTTTATATACGATTTCTCCACGCCCCAAACTCACAGATCTGCTTCTATGCCTTACATGGTATTGTTGTTCGAACAAACAAGACTTCTCTCTTTGTCTCCAAACCTAACATCTCTTATACATATGGTTCCTGTCTCTGGACTGTCTGCTTGACCCGAGGTCACCATACATCAGGATGTCATACATTCATGTTTCACCCATGTCAGCATTATTAGTTCACCACTTCTGCTTGAGCAATCACCTTCTCGTTTAAACTCCTTACGCATCATGATTTCCTAAGGCCCCTCTCTCGGGTTCACAGCTCGGACACATTTAAAACAATAGTTACATTTAATTCCTATATTATGTTTAAAGGGTAAGCAAAATATATTGTTGCTAATGCTAGTGCTAAGCAAAAAACTCAAAATCATAACAAAAGTTAAATTAACAAGTAAAAGCAACTGAGTAATTTAAAATTGAGTAAATTGAGTAATTTCAACTTTTGATTAGTTCACTCTATTTAAATCATATAAGTATGAGTTGTATCCATACAACTCAATTATATTAGTTTTGACAGAAGCCATTACTAAATTTTTTTGAGGCAACGAGTTACCTCTGTTTTTTAAGTAGATTGAACTTATTAGGGTTAATTGGTTGCCTTGAAGTTTGCGGTGGGGAGCAAAGACACGCGGGACACGCCTACTTTTTTGGTAGCCTATCAGTATAGTTAATTATATTTCCTCTTATGTGACTGGATTATCCTGGATGATTTGCGTTAGCGTTTGGATAGCTCGTTAGCTGACCAGGGGGCTATTCCACGAAGCGAGCTTATGAAAGCGGCGCTTATTAGAGTGAGCCTCGCTTGAGTTAGCCAAACAGTTCACTTCCGTCTAGTTCCGTTCCACTAACGAAATCCAGACGCAACCTATTCCCGCTAATTCAAGCCAGGTTTTTGTAATTGGCGATCATGCGCGTGCACACAGTATTTACACAGCCTCACTAATCGATATTCGAAAAGGCAAGAAAATGTCGAAAGAGCTGAAGAAACGAGCAGCTTTTTTTTTCTTCTGCTGAACAGGAGCTGCTCATACATCTTTATGAGGAATATAAACACGTTATTATGAAGAAAGGCAACACATCCTGTATTAATAAAGCCAGAGAAGCTGCTTGGCATAATATTGCAGACAGATTAAATGCGTGAGCATATACACTACCGTTCAAAAGTTTGGGGTCACCTAGACAATTTTGTGTTTTCCCTGAAATCTCATACTTTTATTTATCAAATGAGTTGCAAAATGAATAGAAATATAGTCCAGACATTGACAAGGTAGAAATAATGTTTTTTTTTTTAAATTTGAAATAATTTTCTACTTTAAACTTTGCTTTCGTCAAAGAATGCTCCCTTAGCAGCAATTACAGCATTGCAGACCTTTGGCATTTTAGCTGTTAATTTGCTGAGGTAATCTGGAGAAATTTCACCCCATGCTTCCAGAAGCCGCTCCCACAAGTTTGATTGGGTTAATGGGCACTTTTTTCGTACCATACGGTCAAGCTGCTCCCACAACAGCTCAATGGGGTTGAGATCTGGTGACTGCGCTGGCCACTCCATTACCGATAAAACACCAGCTGCCTGCTTCTTCTCTAAATAGTTTGTGCATAATTTGGAGGAGTGCTTTGGGTCATTGTCCTGTTGCAGGATGAAATTGGCTCCAATCAAGCGCTGTCCACAGGGTATGGCATGGTGTTGCAAAATGGAGTGATAGCCTTCCTTATTCAAAATCCCCTTTACCTTGTTCAAATCTCCCACTTTACCAGCACCAAAGCAACCCCAGACCATCACATTACCTCCACCATGTTTGACAGATGGTGTCAGGCACTCTTCCAGCATCTTTTCAGTTGTTCTGCGTCTCACAAATGTTCGTCTGTGTGATCCAAACACCTCAAACTTTGATTCATCTGTCCATAACACTTTTTTCCAATCTTCCTCTGTCCAATGTCTGTGTTATTTTGCCCATATTAATCTTTTTCTTTGCCACTCTGCCCTGAAGGCCAGCATCCCGGAGTCGCCTCTTCACTGTAGACGTTGACACTGGCATTTTGCGGGTACTATTTAATGAAGCTGCCAGTTGAGGACCTGTGAGGCGTCGATTTCTCAAACCTGAGACTCTAATGTACTTGTCTTCTTGCTCAGTTGTGCAGCGGTGCCTTCCACTTCTCCTTCTACTCTGGTTAGAGCCTGTCTGTGCTCTCCTCTGAAGGGAGTAGTACACACCATTGTAGGAAATCTTCAGTTTCTTGCAAAATGTCTTGCATGGAATAGACTTCATTTCTCAGAACAAGAATAGACTGTCGAGTTTCAATTGAAAGTTGTTTTTTTCTGGCCATTTTGTGATTTTAATCGAACCAACAATTGTAATGCTCCAGATTCTCAACTAGCTCAAAGGAAGGTCAGTTTTATAGCTTCTCTAATCAGCAAAACTGTTTTCAGCTGTGCTAACCTACTTGCACAAGGGTTTTCAAGGGTTTTCTAAATATCCAATAGCCTCCTTACAGAGTTAGCAAACACAATGTACCATTAGAACACTGGAGTGATGGTTGTTGGAAATGGGTCTCCATACATCTATGTAGATATTGCATTAAAAACCAGATGTTTACAGCTAGAATAGTCATTTACCACATTAATAATGTATAGAGTGTATTTTTGATGCATTTAATGTTAGCTAAATTGAAAAAAAAAAAAAACAGCTTTTCTTTCAAAAATAAGAACATTTCTAAGTGACCCCAAACTTTTGAACGGTAGTGTAATTTAATCCATTCATTGGCATTTTAAAAGTGTTATAGTAAATTAATAATGTTAATAATAATTTCATGATTTAAAAGTAACATGAGCAGGGTTAAGAGAACGTGGCAGCAGGTCAAGGTGAAATATAAAAATATACTCCAGAATGGTAAGTACAGTTGATTAGTCCAATGTGCAGGAAAAGGTAAAACACCATATTAAATAACTATATAAAATATTTTAGCAACCAGAAAGAAAACTGCTACTGCTACTGCTGCTGCTGGTGGTGGGCCTCCTGTAGCAGCCCTCACTCCTGCAGAAGACCTTGCTTTAGAGCAAAACAGCGGACACCCCATCATTGTGGGAATTGAAGGAGGAACATCATCTGATCCTGTCTGTCCTCATGATACACAGCCTTATGTTAAAGGTAGGTTCAGTTGTTTCTCAGATTTTACATGTTTGTTCTTACAGGCTACATCATAGTATTATTGTATTCTTGATGACTACAGTGGTGGGGGGTGTGCGGACTCTTTTAGACCCTCCTGTATTTGACAATGATGTGAGTACCATAAACCAGCCTATTTCTTATGACTGAACCCTGAGGATCGTTAACATTTATGTGTCTTAATTTGTTGTTTGCAGGGGGAGATTGCCGGACCATCCAGGATGGTACAGGAGAATGAGGACACAGTGTCTGCCTGTTCTGTAAGGCGTGTGTGTCTATGTATCTGTCTGTTAATGTGCTGTGTGATCTCATGATTTGTGTTGTATTTAAAGGAAATGGAAGAACAGAGAGAAGACCCTCAGGCCTCCATGTCCAGAGCTCACACCTCTGCAAGAGAACACGTGAGTAGTAGTTATGCAGTTCAACATGAATAAATACTTCTCAATCTTGACTATACTTCAGTCTTAAAGGAATCTGAGATTAGTGAGATCTACAAAAGGTTCTTGCTCCAAGATATAGAATGTAAAAAAGCAGATCTGCAATACAAAAAACTAAAAATATGGAAGTTGGAGCTTGAAATAAAGAAAATGGAGAAAAATGTGAGTATTTGCAAAAAGGTCTCACTTTAATATGCTTGTTTTTGCAAGATAAGTAAATCAAAGTTTCTTCTGTCCACAGGCTCAGCAAGACAATTAATAAATTTCTCTTTCCAAAAAAAAGCCATCTTGTTTTATGTTAATAGTGTTAATGAACAAATGCAAACAAAATATTCCCTTAACCAAAGTAAGTGTTTGCATACATGTCCCTCATAGCTCTACCATCCATGTGGTCTGCAATTAAAATACCATCTTCCCATTGCTCCAACTGCACTCTTGGCATTTCTTCTTTTTGCAGTATTGCCACATTGTGCAAAACTGCACAGGGTGCTACGATATCACAGGCTCTCTCAGGGGTGACTCTGAGATGGCGTAAGCAGTTAAATCTGCTCTTTAACTGTCCAAATGCCATCTCACTGCATGCCCTTGTCTTAGAATGTGCACGATTGAACCTCCTCTCTGCATCTGTTGTAGGGTCTGCATATGGGGTAAGGAGAAAAGGTTGGCTGGGGTAACCCCTATCCCTAAGCAATAAGCCAGGAAAAGCACCTACAATTATAAGGAGAAGAGTTAAACACTGAGGCCAAATCTGCACTATTTTGTGTGGTTGGAGTGTTCTTACCTTGGGCAAACCTCTGTGCCAGTGAGGAGGCACGAAATATTGTGCACCGAGCCGGGCCATTTTACCTCAATGTTGGAGAATAGAAATTGGCTGGTGCAAACCATTTAGAACAATGGCAAAAGTGACAAAGGGTGAAAGTTGTTCAAACCCATGAACTGACATGCTTTACATTTTCTGTTGGGTAGGCAAAACTTGCATGTACCTGTACATTGATGCTGTGAAATAATTTTTTGGTTCACATAGTCTGCCTCCATGGGTACAGATGGAGCCTTTATCCAGATGTGAGTACAGTCTATAGCACCAATGACATTTGAAAATCCTAGAGAATTCAATGCGTTTTGAATTGAATGAATTTTAGCATGAAATAGTTGATTAAGATGAATACAAAGCACTTTGGTAAGTGCTCTGGATAAGAGCATCTGTTAAAGTCATATACATTTAACTCCAGTGCCAGCCCCCTACTGCCTGACCGGATAAACCTACACCATGATGGACATTACTACATCTTTTCCTTTTCTTTATTTTCTTTCTGTCTAAATTGTTGTTGTTGTCATGGTGACCGGTGTCGGCCAGAGGAGGATGGGTTCCCCCCCTGAGTCTTGGTTCCTCTCAAGGTTTCTTCCTCATGCAAAAAAACTAGGGAGTTTTTCCTTGCCACTGTCGCCCTTGGCTTGCTCTCTGGGGGCTAGGACTCGCCACTTGTAAAGCTGCTTTGTGACAACAACTGTTGTAAAAAGCGCTATATAAATAAAATTTGATTGATTGATTGACTCCAAGTTACTGATCAAACCAACACTACTTCTCATGAATACATGCCAGCTGTTCTGAAAAGGATGGGAAGGATGCCTCTGTGACCAGGGAATTTGATGAATATATTAAGGAAGCGCTTAAGCGCAAGGTAAACCTTTCGAATTTCGCGGCAGACCGTTGCCTTACTAAGATGTTATGCATCCCCAACGCTGTACAGAAATGCACGACTGGCAAAGAAGCGCAAAGCGATACAGACCGTTTGGGGTTTGGTAAGAGCTTTACTACGTCTAGTGGTCTTCTCAATATATGGCCCCAGTAATTTACAAAGATATATAATACTGTGTCTTCTGAACAAATAAGTAGTCATCTGGAAAGCCCAGTGGATCTGTCCTGTCCTGGAATGACCTTGGAGCTGGTAGCATGAATGCTCTGCACACTATACACGCTCCCTCATCTACTGGATTCTCTACAAATGGGCATGCCATGGTCAATCAGCCTTCAGCCTTCACTGTTAGCTGCTCTTTTATAGCCTACATTTTGGATTATTTGTATCACCTGTATGAAAATCTTGGTAAGGTAGTTGTCTGTGTCCATTTCCATTTTGCACCATTAAGTTAACCACACATTTACATTATTTATACTGAACATATATAAATTGCAGAGTGATATGATTTGCTTGTAATTTGAACAAAAAGAGGAAGTATGGGGATAAATATATACCTAAAAGTATCTTCACCTAAATTACTCAGTATTAATAATTATTAATACTCAGGTACAAAGAATTGTATTTTTTGTGATAGAGTTTATACTAATGTATGTTTCTGCACCATAACTGCGATTAGACACTGTATTCCATTTTACACTGACCTGAATTTGTGAAGATTAAACCAACACATTAAAATGTGCAGAAACCTCACTGATTAACAATGAATATGTACTCTTAAGATCGAAATATATATTGCATTTGGAAATATAATTATAAAATTTTGATAATAATAACCTGCAATCATTCCAAACTAATAATTAAAGTACTCAATTAAATGTATAAAGATATGATATTATATGCTACATCCACAGCAATTTAATGGATAGAACTACAGTGGAACCTTGTTCCTCAATTCAGTTTCCCGGATGGCGAGACTGACATCACGCTGCTCAGCCAATAGAAGCGGTCCCGCTAAGCTAAGCCTCAACTCTAGCCTGGTACAGAGCAGGTTAGTTCAAACGTATATGTTGCTGTAGTAACTGAGCGAGGCTCAAGTCTCGCCTCTTTTGTGGAACCGAATTTGAGCAAAATGAGCCAGGCTTGTCTTAAAAAGCCCGGCTTACTGAGTTAGCTCGCTTCGTGGAATACCCCCCAGATCCTTGTTTCTTGTGTATGTGATAAATTACATTCTGCACAGTTACCTCAGGATATGTCAACAGAAAATAACAATCATTGAACAATATATATCTACAGTCACCATGACAACAGTTATCATAAGTGTTAGTATATCAAAGTGCAAAAAGAGCAGAGCTCCTAGGTGTGTTAAACCTGATGTGATTCACTAAAATCTGTGCTCCTTATTTAAAAGGACTTCTGAGTTTAAGGATTTAGCTTTCTGCTAATTCAAAATGTTAAAAACGTTTGACTTTCTTCCTCTCTCTTTCATTTAGAGTGCAGGCACAGTAAGAAATGCACAAACATCTCCATCCTCAAGTAGAATCCATGTTGGGCTTTATTTTGGTCTGGAGGTCTGGCTGGCAGCTCTCAGGTGGTCGGGAGGTTCTTCACAAACTCTCTTAGGCTCTTGCGGATATTGGAAGGTTGGGAAGCAGCTCAGTCCAGCAGCGCCGGACCCATGTGGGCATGAAGGGCTTGGCATAGGTGGACAGTGGCCCCTCTCACGCTTCCACCCCTCCCGTGGACCGTACCACTGTTGCTGGAGGTCCCCAGGAGCTACCAGAGCAGAGGGAGCACCTTCTGCTCAACCAGTTGTGGCTTGCAGGGGTAGAGTTCCCTAACCAGCTCTATAAAAAGAACATTTAAAAGGAACAATGATAAATAAATCAACCCTGGACAGCACTGGGTTATTACAGAAGCATTTTCTTAAACTAGAAAGATTTCATTCAATTAAAGTGACAGTATTTGGTAACTATGGTAACTCTCTGGAATGATTATTATCAATATTATAAATATTATTAATGAATATAGGAATTATAGTATTTCTGGTAAATCTTTTATCTTTTTTATATCTGGCATCTCTTAGCATATCAGTGGAATGACTTTCTGAAAGAATAGTTTTTTGATGTCTACACATACATTTGTTTAATGAGTTAACATGGGGCATAGTGGATGGGATAAAAAATCCTCATCATTTATCCAATCATGAATCGCTACCTTGGATTTCAGAGTGAGGACAGTGTCCCTGATGGTTGCCAGGTCTTTGGCAGGGATGTTCTTTTCCACCATCTTATCAAAGTCGTGGTGGGAGGACAGGAACAGCAGCATACGCCGGCCAAAGCACCTGAGACGAGGAACAGACCCCAAAACAGGAGAGAACCGTGAGGGACCTGTAACTCACAGCACACTGACCATTTATCTTACCAGCACAATTTTACAAGGCTGTCTGTGTCTAGAAAACACGATAGTGTATCTATTACTCTACAATTTAGCAGCATTTGCTGACTTCAGAGTATCAGACTAGGAGACTAAAAGAATCAGCAAAATATTACTATCTGGGAAACTGAATAAGCTTTGTAGAATTCTCGTTCTGATCCCAGTACTAACTTGGTTTCTTGTGAAGAGTCCTGTGCCAACTTGGAGACTGCAGGAATAATTCGCGGTGTGACGTCTTTCGCCCCAGACAATAAGCGGCCAGCACCAATCTTCTCTACCAAAGTAGCCAAGTGCCGAGCAGTACACTTTCTTACTGCAGCATTCAGATTACTTTTGAGGAAAACAGAAGGAAAAAAATAACTATTATAATAATAGTAATAACTATTAATCCATCCAATCAATGTATACAGTACAACTTTTAGCTTCTATAAAGAAACTTAAAACCCTTATGTATGATCTAAGTGCACAATCAAATGATCATATTCTATTCGATTGCTTAGCTTGCACCAGTTAGTGTACATGTGTATTTTTAAACAGAAAATGTTTGTATGTCCTCTGTGAGCTAGCTAACTAGCCTATTTTTTAAGCATTGTGAAGGGCAGTTTGGATCAGCAGAGCGGAGATGGAACGCAATAAAAATAACATATAAGAGGATAAATAACTAAAAATATTGATATAGGCCAGGGCAATATTTTGAAAGAACATTGGAGAGGTAAAAACAGCAGCCAAAATTAGTGCTGTGTTAGTTTCTTGTGACTGTTGTTGCTATCTGAAAGCCACAGTTTAAAGCTCACTGCAGGCTAACTGACCAGAGTCCTCCAGCGAGAAGGGCGTTCATGCTCCGAATGGGGGTGCAGTTCTGCACCATGCTGTCCAGAGCTGTGTCCATGTCCTGCCTGATGAAGGCATTGGACTCCGCTGCTTTGTGGAGGAGGACCTTAGCTGTAGCCTCCACTTCCTGGTCCATCCCTTTCTGCAGGCTGGAGTACAACTCCCTCAAGGACACCACCGCCATGCGGGACACGCCAGAGCGCAGGTTCAGCACCTGCAGGAAAGACGACGTTCCAGCTCGTTTTAGCCACATCCAACACTGCCACCGCCATCTTAATAAGTATAATCCACCACTGCAATGTGTTATGTAGGCAGAAATACCTTAATCACCAATTACAGTTAGATATGCCATCTGAATTTCAATTAGATGAGAAATGTTTTTATCAAAAAAGAATTTCAAAGTACTACGCTAAATCTGACTTGACTTTGTCAGCAACATCACCTGTAATGTGTACATGCTGATGGCATGTTTGTATTCTGTCTATCCACTGATGTTTGCATTGGACATACACGGACATCAGTGGATTGTGCCTCTTCGGTAATGGTAGACCTTGATCTGATTGTTCTCGTCCAGGCCGAGCTGGACCAGCCCATTGGTGGGTGGGGCAGCTGGGTAGCGTGTGAAGAGAGGCCTGGGCAGAGGTTCAGGAGAGTACAAGGGTGCAAGAGAGTGTGTGTGAAAATATGATGCATTCTGTTCCCGTACTGGTTTGTGTGTGATACGTACATGTGTATAAGCTGAGGGGGAGAGAGAGATTGTGAAAGGATACACATTTGGGTCTTTGCGTTGTGATTCCAGCCACCTTTTGTTGTCTTCAATCAGTCTCTGCAGCCTCTGGCTATCTAGCTCAGAGGAGAGACTACACACACACACACACACACACACACACACACACACACACACACACATAATGGAAAAGCACTGTATGAGTTCATCAATTTTCCTTCAAAAATCAACAGCAGCACTGACCCTGTGAGTGAGAGTGAGAGATTGTGAGCGAGCCTGCACAGGTGTGCAAGTGTGTGTAGTCACCTTGCTGGAGTGTATCCACTATATGCTCTGGTAGCCCTCATGGGATAGCGGGCACTGGTATCCATGGAAACTCCTAAAATCAGAGCAGTCTTAATACAGGTAGTGCGGTTTAGATTGAAGCTAATCTGAAGCAGGTCTCTACACTGCATCACACTTGCACTGGAAAAGATCGGCATTATCCAAGCACAGAAAATCAATGGAGGTCATCAACTATGCAAAAAAGGCTATAAATCCAGCAGTGACTGGTTTGTGCTTGAGGGAGAGGCAGAAGTTTTCTATTTGTATTTTAAAGGTTTTACGAGTGATGAAGAAATGAAGCATTAGTGAAAGTTACTGCAGCCCACAGAGGTGACCACTGCTCATCACTGCTAATGTTTGGGGTGTGTCTTATGGAAGAAAAATAGTTCCATCGGATTTTGAATTCGTATTTGAAGCACTGAATTTGTTTGCCCTTGAATTTGAAGCTCTGAATTTTTTTTGCACTGAAATTATGCATCTGAATTTTGTTGCCTTTGAATTTAATGCTTATTAAAATACAATGAAAAAAAATTCGGGCGTTAAAAAATTCAAAAGATTTTTTTTCAAGTTGCTCGAATTCGATTGGTCAAATTTGGCTCACAAAATACGCGTGCAAAATTTCGCGTGCTAAAATACGAGTTCAAAGATCCGGGACACAAAGGATGAGCAATCGATTCAAGACTCCAATCGAACCAAATCCAACCAATCACGCTCCACTGGTCACGGCGCTGTTTGAAGCCACAGGCGGAGAGAGAGTGAGTGTATTTACTCCTTTATTTGTCTATTGTGGTGTTTTTAAGATTCAGTAAGATACAGTAAACGACGTGTTGCACATCAGAGGTTTGCGCTGGACTGATCTTTTTTTTTAACTCGCTATGTAGTCAACATAGCTGCGTATGTGTGTGTCCGTCAGTCCACACTGTGCTTTATGATATTATATTTATCATAAAATCATTACATTCGTTTATTACTTCCTTACCAGTCGAGTAGTTTACAGCTGTTTTCAACTGTCTCCGTGGGGTAATGGTTAGTGACGAGAGCTTCGGACAAAACGGGCCTGACGAGCGATTTGTTTTTTTAAATTATTATTATATGTATAAAATCTTTCTCTCTGAGTTTACTTTTGGATAAGGAATTTATTTTTTCAATTTCTCTTCTGTTTATTACTCTAAACAGGTAGTTGGACGTGTAACAAGACAGATCAAGCAGTTAATGCCTGGTTCACACTACACGATTTTAGGCTGGTTTTTCAGTCGCCGACTGATCGGCGACAGAAACTGTGGTCGGAGGCAAATCGGCGATCAGTCGTGTGAACTGCTGAAAGACGCTCGCCGAGCCGTCGCCGACTCGTCGCAGACGACCGGCAGATATCTAGCATGTTTAATATCTAGCAGTCGGCGACTGAGAGTCGGCAGCAGCGTCTAGCTACAGCCAATGGGAACGCGGAGAGAGAACCGCGGCACCGCTGAAGATATCTCTGAAGAATGTAAAAAACTTTCAAGAATGCTTTCAAAACAGTAACCCAGCAAACACACAAACTCCTCACCTTTCTTACAACTTTACTACAACACTGTGTTTAAGTTATTGTGACAGCACTGGAGAAATAGTGCGATTGATTATATCTATGTTCACTGCAACGGAGAGATGAAATAATTCTGGCAACTTGGGACTATGGAGTGTTTAAACGGTAAAAAAAAAATTATAATAACGAAAATGTGGAGTACATGTACATTGTTTTTTTCTTCTATGTGGTGTTGCTGGTTCTGGCGAGAGTTTCGTTTTCGTGTTCTCGTGTTTTTGGACGGCAGCCAGATGAGTCGGCGATTCCCCAGTTCCCCAGTCGTGTAATTCGTGAGCCCGCGTCGCCGATCAGTCATAGTAGTGCGGACGGCACAAAAACCTGACGACTGAAAAGTCGTGTAGTGTGAACCGGGCATTAGACGAGGGATTAAAGAATCCCCAATGTGGACAGTGCTCACTCGACGACCTGACAGTGGCCTTGCTTTTTCCAAAAGAGGCAGAAGGGATATCATTTTTGAAAACTTCAACTCTTAATAAAATGAAAGTGAGTCAAGCATGAGTTTTAATTAGTTTTATTTTCTGTGGTGTATAATTTTTACCTTTATGTCAAACATCAGAATAACAAAATTGGGCAATCAAACAACTTTTGATTGTATCCATTTACTGCAATGTCTCCTACACTGTAAATAATTTAAAAAAGTAATGAAGCTGCATCTCAGTTTTTTATTGTTTTTTTTATTACTCAAAAGCCCTATCCGGACGGGATTAGTTTTTCAGGGGGACGTCTGTGAAAAATATTTCACCCTTGTACTCAGTGATAAAACTCTTGCATCCGGACAGCAATTGAAAAAACAGGAGGACCCGTGAGTTTTTGGCTTTCTCGGTCACATGACATCGCCTTGTCACGTGATAGCATGTTTAATAACGTCACACTGCCAACTCTGATGATTCCTTTTTAACTTTTAACTTTACTACTGTTCAGTTCAGCATTTAAGATCTCCGTTTAAGTTAAGCTATTTTGTTAAACCAATACAGAAAACACATTATAAAAAATCGCTAATGAATGTAAATAGCTAAATAAATCCGTTAAATAAAATAAAATAAATCCATAAAAAAATCCAGTAAATCCATTTTTGCTCGCCGCTGTCTTTACGTGGATCTCCGTGAAAACGCGCGCCCAACGTGTAACTACGGTGCGTGGCAGTGGACATATAGCTGTTTTATTAAACGCGAGGTGATGTCTGCATGTATAAACTCAGACATGTGGATCCGGACGGGACTAAAATTACCAGACGACCACGGAGTACAGCGAAAAACAGTAGGTAATTCCGCCTGTAATTTTCTCTGAGGACGTCTGAGAAAAACACGGACATGCTCGTTCCGGACGGGATTAAAATCACAGAGGACCCCCCGTAAAAGAGAAAATTACCCCAGGACCCCCTGAGAAACTAATCCCGTCCGGATAGGGCTAAACTAAAACTGATGACAAAATTTGCCATTAATTTTTCATTCATATGGTCTTAACTTTGTAAAGATGTGTTATTTTATTCCAATTCTCAGACCAGTTGTTTCAAATAGACAGGAAATTCTCACAAAACTGGACAGCAGAAATGTAAAGATCACAGCCAGAGGACTGGGATGCAGCTCCTAGGTTAACTGCATCTCTCAAAGCTGTCATCTGTTCATCTGTCAGTGGGCATTCTGTGTGAGGGACAATGATTTTTGAGTGGTCATCAATGGGAAGTCCGTTGTTGTCCCACTCAATATTGGGAATCTCCATTCCCTACAAATAAGTTGTATACACTTATGTGGATAAAATAGCCACTTCCAAACTTTATACATAAACCACACTATTTGTTAAAATCATATTACACTTGCATGTACCTCTGTGCTATCTGCTGCAGGAATTGGGTGATGTGAATGACCCAGCACCCACAGTTGATTAGGGGTCATGTGGCTCTCTGTTCTTATTGGATGATTGTCCCAACCACTACAAAAAGTATCTAGGTCTTCCTGCAGGCATGGTAGGAACACATAGTGGCAACAGAAGATGTGTGTGATGTTGGAAATGTTGAGCCCTCTCCTTCAAGGTAATGGAGAACATCATAGTAGATGCTTGTTACAACGACCCATAGACTTCACCACAGCCTTTTAATCCTGGAATATGATCAAACTGAAATACCTTGTATTAAAAATAACAAAACAACTTGCACTCAAGTTCTGAAACTTCTACTTCAAAAAAGGGCGTCGCCCCCTCAGGCGAGGTGTCCCGCCCCCTCAATTTAAATAATAAGACCCATTTATTTTACTATTGCTACCGCCCCCTCGCTCGCTCAACAATCGTCACACGCCGCCACCCCCACTGAATATGTCCTGGCACCGGTCCAGTATATATATAAATGAATAAAAAATATTAATTATAACAAATCGCTCATCAGTCGCGGGTATCGAACCCAGGCCTGTTTTGTCCGAAGCTTTCGTCACTAACCATTACCCCACGGAGACAGTTGAAAACAACTGTAAACTACTCGACTGGTAAGGAAGTAATAAACGAATGTAATGATTTTATGATAAATATAATATCATAAAGCACAGTGTGGACTGACGGACACACACATACGCAGCTATGTTGACTACATAGCGAGTTAAAAAAAAGATCAGTCTAGCGCAAACCTCTGATGTGCAACACGTCGTTTACTGTATCTTACTGAATCTTAAAAACACCACAATAGACAAATAAAGGAGTAAATACACTCACCGAAGAGGAGCCGATCCCGTGCGCCGACATAACTCTCTCTCCGCCTGTGGCTTCAAACAGCGCCGTGACCAGTGGAGCGTGATTGGTTGGATTTGGTTCGATTGGAGTCTTGAATCGATTGCTCATCCTTTGTGTCCCGGATGTTTACTCTGAATATCTTTGAACTCGTATTTTAGCACGCGAAATTTTGCACGCGTATTTTGTGAGCCAAATTTGACCAATCGAATTCGAGCAACTTGAAAAAAAATCTTTTGAATTTTTTAACGCCCGAATTTTTTTTCATTGTATTTTAATAAGCATTAAATTCAAAGGCAACAAAATTCAGATGCATAATTTCAGTGCAAAAAAAAATCAGAGCTTCAAATTCAAGGGCAAACAAATTCAGTGCTTCAAATACGAATTCAAAATCCGATGGAACTATTTTTCTTCCATAGTGTCTGTCTCTACGTACCAGGGAAGAGTTTGCTCCAGTGGGAGTTCAAATGAAGGTCAGACCCGTGTGTTTTTGGGACAGAACAGTGTAAGAAACTGTTCTGATTGGCCAATGAAGAGGAGGCGGGGCTTGGTGTCCATGCCCAGGACAGGGCAGGAGGGAAGGAGGAGGACGGAGGTGGCTGAGGGAGGGGCTGGACGGTCCTCCCAGTGAGAGATCCCAGTGCACCCAGCACTGTGTTCAGCTGGCCAGAGATCTGCTGCAGGGACTCTGCTAACTGCTGCACTTTCACTGGCACTGCATGTGCTGAAACAGAGAGGAAGACCAGGGTTTGGGTGTATTACTGCTAGAGAGATAAAAACATCAGACAACTATGAACCATCAAGACCAGAGTGGACTCTAGAGCTGCTTACAGTTGTGGGCAAATTTTTAGTTTTCACAGTTTGCTTCCTCAGTTTATTTTTTTAAGAACCTTTTGTCAAATGTTTATGTGATATAATGAAGTACAATTATTAACAGTCCATAATTGTTTGTTGCTAAACTGCTCCTGAATCGTTGGGAGAAGTTGTTCTGGAAGGATGTTTTGATACCTTCCCTTATTTATGGCTGTGCTTTGCTTAGGCAACATTGGGAGTGACCCCACACTTTGATGGTGTGAGGAGGCTCATAGCTGCCTCCTCTGTAGGAGACGCTCCTGTAGGAGACGCTCCCTGAAGCCTCCTTCATGCAACTTGAAGCACTCTCCCCAAAGTCCTTAGTGACTGGATAAATGGTTGATTGGGGTGCATCGTACAAGCCACACTGTCCTTGCCTGTGAAACCCTTTTGATGCAATGATGACTGAACGTGTTTCCTTGGAGGTGACCATGGTTAACAGGAGAAAACGTAAACGCACCACTACCCTTTTAAAGCAACCAGTCTTCTCTTCTAATCAGCATGACGGATTGATGTCAGCTGTCTTATCCTCATCAACTTTTTATCTCCTGAGCTAACGAGATCATCACTGAAATGATCTCCATTAACTGAAATGGAGGAGCCGTAATGCAATAATTTTGTATTGTAATTTTGTATTGTAAAAGGTCATTTTCATCACAGGGAATGACTTTGCAATTAATTGCAATTCATCTAATCACTCTTCACAATCTAGAATCAATACAAATTGCCACCATAAAAAAACTATGGTAGTAAACTTTGTGAAAACCAAAATTAGTGCCTTCTCAAAATGTCTACCCGTGTGTGCGTGTTGTGCATTCAGAGTTTGTCTCTCACTCGTCTCCTCTTGGCCATACTCGTCTCTGCTCGTCTCTGAGTCTCTGACATCAAATGAGACTCTCCGATCTCCCACCAGCCGCTCGCCTTCATCACATGACAGCTGAGAAAAACATTGTAAAGCCCAGGTAGGTATTAATGTGGGTTTGTACGTAAGTGTGTGGGTGCAGGCATACGTGTGTGTGTGTGTGTGTGTGTGTGTGTGTGTGTATTACCTCCTCTGTCAGTGACGTCTCCAGCTGGCTGAGTCTCTCCTCTTTCTTTCTCAGGAGCGTGTGGTCCTTCTGGACTGTCTCCCTCAGCTTCTCCTGCTCACTCACCTCCTACAGCACAGGGGAGCAGAACATCTAAGAGGAACTACACTCATGCTTCCTACTGTCTCCTATCTGACCTGGCTACATGGCTGTAGGCCCTGCAAGACCTAACGTGCTTAGACCCACTACGGCACTGAAACCGTCTAAAGTAGTCTTAAAATCTCTTAATATTCTCAGATAAAGGTCAATCACTCTCCTGGTTCAAATCCTACCTGAACGATCGTTACCAATTTGTACTTGAAAATAATGAATACTCATAAGGATCTGTATTGGGTCCCATGTTATTCTCATTATATAGGCTAGCAAGCATTTGTAGGCATGGTATTAGCTTCCATTGCTATGCAGATGATACTCAGTTATATATATCTTCTAATTTGGATGATGTCAATACTACTACCAAAACTGACAACTGCATCCAAGAAATAAAGAACTGGATGGTGTCTAATTTTCTTCTTCTAAATTCTGATAAAACTGAGGTGTTACTTCTTGGATCCAAGACTGCAAGAAGCAATTGGTCGAATCTTCTTATTACACTAGATGGCTTTTCAGTAACACCTGAATCTCCTGCTAAAAGTTTAGGTGTCTCTAGTGATTTGGATCTTTCATTTTTCACACACATATGCAATGTCACTAATGCTGCCTTTGCAACTTCATGTAATATTGCCAAGCTGAGACATGTACGTTCGGTATCAGATGCAGAGAAACTGGTCCACAATCTCATCAAGATTGGACTACTGTAACTCTCTTTTAACTGGATGCTCTAAACAGTCCCTGAAGAAAGTCCAACTTGCTGCATTTGAATCCAAGAGCCAGAGTCCTAACTAGGCCTTGAGAAGTCCATCACATTAGTCCTACTCTCTCAGCGTTGCACTGGCTCCTGGTTAAATATCAAACTGATTTTTTAATTCTTCTGTTGGCCTATAAAGCATTAAATAGTCCTCCACAATATCCGAGTTAACTCACTGCATACCATAATCCATCTCACCTGCTGCTCTCTCAAAGCGCAGAAATGCGCTCAGCTCCGAAAACTACAAGATTACAGCCGAAGGCAGAGTAATGTCTCAGTACCCTCATGCCTGTGGTCACCTCCAGGCCCCTCCCTTTAGTTATGCTGCTAGGGATAAGCCTGCTGGAGCCACATGCTAAATCACTGGCACGTCTACTATATATATGGAAGTTTAATTTGATTTTACATATTTAACCTGCATTCTGTATCTTGACTACATGTTTCTACAAAGACAATTCCATAAAGCAGCTAGAAGATGCTCTGGGTTGCCAGTGGATGTGCTGATGCTGTGGATGCATGTGCCAATACGGCCAGCATCCTACCTGAGGCCCAGCATCCATATTGGAGAGACTGTGACTGCTCAGATAGACACAGGACTATAAATATGAACTTAAAGTTGCTGGGCCAATGGAGCATGGCTTCCCTTTTGGGTCTTGGTCCTCCCAAGGTTTCTTCCTAATCCACCTAGGGAGTTTGTCTCTGCCACACTCGCCCCCGTCTTGCTCATTAGGGATCTGGACCCATGCGCTCGTGAAGCTGCTTTGTGACACCATGTTTTGTAAAAAGCGCTTTATAAATAAAACTGACTAGACTTGACGGACCTGGCAGAGAGGCTGAGCAGAACCTCCTGCAGCGGACCTCTGCGGGCTGGGGTGGGCCGTCCTTAGTGCCGCTTGTCTCGCTCTCAGACAGCTGGTCTCTTTCTCTAAGAACTGTCTTGCTCTCTGCAGAGAAACACCTTCACACGAGATATACTCCCGCAAGCTAGAGAGAAAGAGAGAGAGAGAGAGAGAGGAGATTACAAACGAGTATATAAACATATGATAAATACATACAATCGGACAGCCTCCCTCCCCACCCACACACACACACCCCCACATACTCGTCTATGCTGCTGTGGTTGTTGTGGGAGGTGGGCACAGGGGAGAGAGGAGGTTCCATTTCCTCCACTCCGAGGGAGCCCTCCTTCTCTCTGCTCTTCTCCTTGCCCTCCTCCTGTTTCTTCCTCTCCAGGTTATCGTCTCCATGCTCTCTCTGCTCCACCTCGCTGACAGACACAAACCACACCAACACAGATCTGTACATGTACACACTCTGTGTACCGTGTATTTGTGTCACCAGAGACCAGTACTGACTCGGTCAAAGCTAGTGTGTCTGTGTGTGTGTGTGTGTGTGTGTGTGTGTGCGTGTGTGTGTGTGAGTGAGTGTGTGTGCCTGCACATGTGTATGCGTGTGTATACTATCTAAACTTCCAGCGCATCGACAGAAGTTGGTATACGTATACATTACCCAAGTCTTCAGGATGTGTATTATAGCATGTTTGTGTGTATATGGGTGTGTGTGTGTGTGTGTGTGTGTGTGTTACCTGAGCCTTCTGTGGAGTTCATCACATCTATCCTGTAGAAGCACTGTATTGCTCAGTAGCTTCTCTCTCTCCTCCATCATCCTTCTGCTCTCCTCCCTCTCCCTCCTCCTTTCCTCTCTCTCTTTTTCCAGCTCCTCCCTTTCTCTCTTCCTCTCATCTCTTAGTCTGTCCAGCTCCGCACGCAGACTGTCCCGTTCTCTGAGGACACGTGAGAGAGCCTGGGGGACACACAGACACACAACCTAGCATAATAGTTCACAATGACACACACACACACACACACACACACACACACACACACCTGGCCATACACTCTCAGAGATACACACACACACAAACACCTGGCCACACACTCTCAGATACACACGCACACACACACACACACACACACACACACACACACACACACAACCTAGCATAATAGTTCACAATGACAAACACACACACACACACACACACACACACCTGGCCATACACTCTCAGAGATACACACACACACAAACACCTGGCCACACACTCTCAGATACACACGCACACACACACACACACACACACACACACACACACACACACACACACACACACACACACTCACACTCACACGCACCTCTATCCCCTTCTCAACATCATCTTCTTCCTCACTCAGCTGTTGTCTCCTCTTCTTCAAATCTGCAGCCTACAGACCAACAGTACGAACACACAGATCATTTTATCAGGCAGCTGAGTGACTGGACTGAAGATACACACACATGCATGCACGCACACGCACACACACTCCACACATGACCTATTCATTATTTTTCTTCAAAACAGGTCAATGACTACTTCTCAGCACAAAGAACTGACTGACGAATGATTAGTAACTTATAAGTACAGCTATAAGGGCACCTAATACAATGGAGCTCAGTGTACCAGTTGCACATACACACTCAAAGTAGCTAAAGTACCTGAGTTTGGAGTAGCACACACACACCTACACACACTCAAATAAAGCAGGTAAAGTACCTGAGCATGGAGTAGCACACACACGCCCACACACACACACACTCAAATAAAGCAGGTAAAGTACCTGAGTTTGGAGTAGCACACACACGCCCACACACACACACTCACACTCAAATAAAGCAGGTAAATTGTAGCAATGATGCATTTATAGGTTACATGGTATTATACTCCCCCTTGTGGTTAGGTGGGGGATATAGTTTACAGGGGACTTGAATAAAGTGGAGCTTCATGCGTGCATCCAAATATGACTCTCCGTGTCTATCATTTAGTTAGAAGTAACTAACACTAAATAAAGTACCTGAGTTTGGAGTAGCACACCCACACACACACACACACACACACACACACACACACACACACACACACACACACTCAAATAACGCAGGTAAAGTACCTGAGTTTGGAGTAGCAGTTCCTGATTTTTGAGCTCTTTGGATTTCATGTCCAGTTGCTCCATCATCTTCTGCACTTCTAACTCCTAAACACACACACAAGAAAAACAAACAAATACAAACAACTCTCACCGTCTTTATACACATAAACACCCGACTGGGTACGGCAGAAGAGGCGTTTTTGCGCGTGCGTATCGTGTGGGTGTGGGATCTTACTTTCTGCATGTGTGTTTTGTGGGTGTGTTGGAGCTGAGAGTCGAGCTGTAGTCTGAGCTGCTCCAGCTGGGATGTGTGTGAATCCTGCATCCTCTCTCTCTCCTCCAGATGAGCCCTCAACAAGCGCTCCCTCTCCACGCTCTCCTGCACACACACCGTGTGATGAACACACATTGGCTCGGCCTCTCAGGTGATCACTGAGCTGTGAGTAAATGAATTCTCCCTGCCGCACCTCCTCCAGGTGCTCGTGTCTGAGGGTGAGGAGCTGCTCCTGGTGCTCCTGCGACAGCTGCTCCAGCTTCCTGCTGTGCTCCCTCTGCACCTCCTCCCTCACCTCCTGCAACAGACCAGACAGCTGACCACACTCACACACACACACACACTCCTCCTCTCTCTTTGTCTTTTCTTCCTCCACGTCCAGCTCAGTCTCCTCTGCCACGCTGCTCCTGCTCGCTGTCCCGCGAACCGTCTCCGGCCTCAGCCAGCAGAGGGCGCTATTGTTCTTCAGTGGCTCTTGCAGTCCACCAGAGGGTTTGGAGAGTGAGGAAGAGGATGGAGGCGAGGAAGGCTCCAACATCATCCTGTAACACCCAACAGTGTAATGTTACCAATCATGACACACACACTACTCACAAAGTTATAGACATGTTTGGCTTTCAGGTGAAATTTATGGAAAACGTTCACACCTCAGTGATATTATACAGTATCTTGAAAGTAGAAACATGCAATTGTGATTTCCTCACTTAAAACAATTTATTGAAACAAAGTCAAATTCTCCGAGTCAATTTGCTGAACTTGTGAGCATTTGTGCATTCTGACTTGGAAGTCACACAATCTGACTGCACGACAGAAGTAGATTTAAGATTAAATATGAAAATGTTCATGGACGATGTCCAAATTTTGAACTGAATTGAAGTTGAATTATCAAAAGCTGTGTGTGTCTATGCATGTGTGTGCGTGTGTTGACCACATTCTGGTATCAACAGCATTAGTGAGACCAACCTCTCTGCCACTTGTGGTCTCATCTTCTCATCTTCCTCTCTCTCTCCATCTTTCTCATCCTGAGACTAACAGACGAATGGATAAATGGATGGATGGATGGACGGAAAGGAAGAAGACAAAAAGAAACACTGAAAGAAAGAAACACTCTGGCGCATGACCTCAAATAAAACCCTAACCTCAAATAAACTTTGAGGTCCCCTCACTTATACCACTGCTATAGTGTTTGTAGAGAAAGACAGACAGACAGACAGAGAGAGGGAGGGAGGGAGGGAGAGACATATAGGAAGAGAGGCAGTGTGAGTGTTAATGAGTACCTGCAAGGATGGGTCAGGGCTGTGGTCTCTTAACGGAGCGAGATCTTGGCGTTCTGGTTCGGATCTCTCCTCCACAGGAGCACTGCCACTGACTTCACTGTCCTGCTCATACACAGACAAACACACCAACACATGCAAACACATATGCATGAACATGCATGTACAGACATTCACAAGATCATTGTGTGTGTGTGTGTGTGTGTGTGTGTGTAAGGTAGAGCAAGGTGCTACAGTAACACCAAGATCACATGAGCACACACAGTGATGTTAGTGGCGCTGTATAAATGTGTGTGAAAAGCTGGGAACATAATGTGTGTGTGAGGGAGAGTGAAGAACATCGTGGCCACCTCATACTGCAGTCCCCCTTTCAGGATGTCCAGGTCCAAGTGTATGTTCTGCAACAGGTCTGATGACCCTAGCAGACTCTACGTACACACAAACACACACCGCAACACGGATACAGAAAATCATTCCTCATACTTTACGGCACTGTAAAGACTACAATGGTGACAGTGAGCTAAAAATCAGAGCATTATATTCTAGCAGGTGTTTTCACCTCATGGACAGACGCCGCCTTCTGCTCTTCATCCTCCTCCTCTTCATCCACCTCCAGATCTGAATTAAATATGGGCGGAGCCAGACTCTCCAGCTGTCGTCCTCTTAGCGAATGCAAATTTGCTCCGGATACATCCTAAGATACACATCATCATACGCTCTGCACCTCTGCCATGAACTCAGACCTCCATCACTTCAAAGTCAATTTGGTAAAAGCTAAACTTTGCAGAGGAGTGACGTGTTCTTTTACCTCCAGTGACGTATGTAGGGTTTGTTCTTACACCACCTTATAAAAGTATACAATGAGGTTTCATTCCCCTACTAGAGGATATAGACCGTACATTTACCCCTAGTGAGGACTTTAAAGGATGAAGGTCTGTGGAGTTGCCCAGGGAACCTCGCAGTCCTGGAACTGAAAGGTCACACATCCCTCTCAGTGGAGCCAGAGGAGCCAGCAGCTGAGAGACAGTGATAGAGTGAGTGAGTGAGTGAGTGTGTGTGAGTGTGTGAGAGAGAGAGAGAGAGAGAGAGAGAGAGAGAGAGAGCTTTAGCAGAATGGCACACACAATTTAGCTTTCTTTCTCCTTTCTGCTCAACTTTAGGCGACTGCTGTCCTAAATCTTTTGATATACTTCGATGAGCAAATAATTGTTCAATTCATTTCAGTGTTATTAGAAACACAGCAGTCAAGAATGTGTAGAATGGAAGAGAAAGTGTGACAAATATAACTGCTGTGTAACAAAATACATTTTAGGGTACACAGATCCAAACTCACTCTTGGGGCCTTCAGTCCCTCTGGTTCCTTCTTTTTTTTCTCCTTCTTCTTCTTCTTCTTCTTCTCCTTGTTCTTTGTGGTTCCTGTGGAGGCGGAGCCTGAGATGGCAGAGGCAGTCCGGCCGTGGTGAGCACGCTCCCGCTCCTGGGCCACTAGTTGGCGGTAGTGCTCATCACAGGGGTGGTCCCAGGTGGACTGGCCCGTGGAGAAGTTGAAATAATAAACTTCTCCAGTCACATCCTGACTGGAGAGTAGGAAAGGGAGACAAGCTCATCACATAGATAAACACACACATAAAAACACATGACATGTAGACAAGCCTAGGTTCTCCAGCACAGGACTGTCCACAAAGGTGTCAACAGGACAACATCTGAAACACTGAGTGGTGCTCTGGGTCTCATTGCTCAGATTAATAGTGCCAGAAGGCCAAGTCTACAAGCAAATCTGCTGCATAGAGTGATGAAATATTAATTATATACTTTGCAATTGTTAGTTTCGGGGACAACTAACATTAAATATCTCCTGGATCTTGTCTTTGTGTGTTTTATCTATGAAGGTACTGACACCACTGTCACACCTGACAATAAGGTCATACTTTCCCCCAAACCATTTGAATACAGAATCCAAAAATGATTTCATATGTTAAAATGTGTCTGATCTTTCATGTCACATCAAACTCCCCAACTTCAAAAAAATCATCTTCTGCCTGTTATATTTTCTCTTGCCCAATCTTATTTCCCAGTCAAATTATTCAGTCTTCTCCAGACTTGCAGTTCCATGGTCTTTAAAAAAAAGTTGGGCTGTCTAATTTGCTCATCTAATCACCTAGGTCATAAGTGATTTAATGCCCACTTCTTGCAAGCTTCCAGAGAGTCCGTGTGACATTATGACACTCACAATAAAGTCCTGATGCATCCTACCTCTATAAATGGTACTTAAAATTATAACTGAGTTACAGGGGACAAAGGGCCTTGGTACGTCAGGTAATCGAGAACCTGAATGAACGAGCCAGCATGAATGAGACGTAGAGTTCTTGGAATGGAAGCCATTCCTCAATTAAGGGCACATTAGAGTATGCTTGGATTTTTCTAAAAGGAACCAACGCTCACACCAACGCTCACTGCTCTGTGTGTAAGGATAAGAAAACTGTTTCATTATGGGTGACTGTATGAGAATGAGCTTGTCCTACCAGGGTTTCCATTCAGGAGGTAGTGGGGCTACAGCCACCTCTCTGGCCAGCCATAGGAGCTCTGGCTCCCTCTCAGGGTCAATGCCAATTTGTCTGGCAAAATCATGGATATCTGAGGAGCAATACAGATAAGAAGAATATACCCACAATCAGTATGATATTTTCAAATCAAGACAAAATCCCACAAATTCAAATATTTAAGTCCATAATGCATGGAGATTGATTCTATGTTATAAAGTGTAGCTATAGCTTGGACGAACATACAGGAGTCCCAACTGGAACTGTGTTGTTAATATTATTATTATATATTATAATATTATTATATATTATTAAGTTATTATGTCAATGTTATAATTTAGTTTTTAAATGATGGAACTGTTGTAGCTTGTAGACTTTATCAATGGTGGATATTAAATGATACCATTTCAGTAACATATATTAAAGTTCAGGGCCGGAGTTCAGGGCCACTTTTTCAGCCCGGGAGTTTCATGCACAAAATTATTTTTCCATCCCAATCGGCCCAAACTAGAGATTGACATGAGCCGGCCCATCGAGAATCCTCCCGAATCTCCCGATTAGCCACTCCGGCTCTGTTAAAGTTTTATCCGGGGTCCTAAACTGTAACAGGTAGTATGCGACAGCTAATGTACCTTGTTCAGATGGGATATAATTCTCATCATAATCCTCTTCCAGGATCAACTGGTCTCCAACTGGTCTCTGAAGGGCATCTGCTGTCATGTTGATTGAACATTAAGAAAAAGATTATGAATAACAGTGGAGTAGACAGATCACCTCGCCATATTGTCTCTAAACTCTCCGTGGTACCGTTCGCTAGGCTAACCTAACTAACTAGCCAATAATAGAATTCCATAGCAATAATAGCGTCCATAGCAACCGTAGCATTCCACACAAAGCAACGTTATACCCAAAATACCCAAATACCCACCATCAGGCTGGAGGTTGACTGGATCCATCTGTCTCAGGACCTCGCCTTGAACATGGGGCTGAGCAAGGTGTCTCTGCCTCTCCATGTCAGGGCCTAAATGCAAAACACCAACCCAGGGCACAGAGGAATGTGTACTGTTAAGATCATCAGGTCTATAAGAAGGGCTACAGTGCCATTTGAATTCATTACAATGTTGAAGAATATGTCATGTCATATTTTCTGATAAAACTGATGTTTTACTGGTCAGGTCATGTGCAGAAAGCTGATGGTTCTGCACCTCTGCCAGTCCTTACAAACAAATGTAATAAATGTTTTTTTCTACTTTATCATGCATGGTTATTTGGTTTGTTGAATACGCATGAAATCTTCAGTGTTACACAGTACCAGTGTGGAGTGGTCCTTCTACAGGGGTGTTAACATGGCCGACATCTGAGGGTCCCGCCGTCCTTCTGTGAGGGAAGGGTGCTGGTCCACAGGGATCCGTGTGGATCACTGTCGCTTGGTTGTAGGGCACACCTGAAAATCCCACAGCAGGTAAAGTGAAACCCAGCACACGTCCCAGTGAGGCTCAAATGCCTTGTAATTGTTTCCCAATGAACAAGTGATTATAAGAAGGGCTATGGTGCCATGTGATGTCATCAGAATGTGGGGAGAATGCTTAAGAATTTGTGATGTCATGTTAGAAATCTGTTTCTTTTTAAAAATGTTTATTTTTATTTGCTTTTTCCATGGTCAAAGAAATCAAAGAAATAACCCATGGTCTATTAATTATATTATCCTGTACCATGTGTAAATGTAAAATAAAGATCTTGACAGTTGACAGTAGAATAAATATACATGTTATTTTTCTGAACCTTAGAAACCTACTACATAAATGTGTATATTTAATTTTTAATTATTATGAATAAGCCTATGGAAACTCATAAGAACTAAATATACTGTCTTACATAGAAGTATAAAATTATGTATAGTATATGAAAATGTATTTTTCTCACCATGAGTGGTAAAACCTGGTGTGTCTATGAAGTTCTTCTGTTCCTGTCCAGGCCTTGGCTGGTCGGTTCTCCTGTGGAAAAAACTCATTCTCAAGATAAAAAATTTGAAAGAATAGAAAGATAGAAAGATATACAACAAATAGACAGATCTGGGATTGTAAATTAAATATTATTTGTAAGATTTGTAATGTTTGTAAGTATTGTAAATCACAGCAAAATGTCATGCGACTACTTCTCAGCTTTTCAGCATCGAAATTGAAATCCAAACATTCCACCTTCCCAACCAAACATTCTAATCCAAACATTCCAAAGTTGAGTAGCACGTCATATCACAATTTCCTATTTTTTTAACCAAAACACCAAATCAGCCAGGCTGCTACAATAACCTGATGCAGCCTGGCTTGTACCCAAAGGGTTCATGCCAGAGACCGTATATATATCAGTAGCGAACCGTGACCATTAAAAGTGGGCCCCCCTTTCCTAATGTCGTGGAAATTTTCTAATAAATGGATGAGGACTCAGACGTGGTTAAATGATTAATTTAATACAAAAATATAAATATATATAAATAGGACAAAGACAGACACAAGACAGACACAGACATGAGAGTCTCATTCAAGCATGACAACTCTGAAGGCAGGGGGGCGCTCCCCCTGCTTATATACAATCTTAAACACATTTCAGCAGTTCTAACAGCAGGTTATCTTTAGCACAGCATGTTCCAAAACATAGGCGTCCAGCAGGCTACTTTGTCTCACATGTGTGTATCTCCTAATATGGACTTCCCTAGAGTTAGCGGAAGCAACTGATGTATCAGTTCAACACAGAGGAAGCTAAATGACCCAAGACTAGTAGCCTAGTGACTACCAGTTAACAGAGTGCTCTTACCCTCAGCACTCTCCCTGACCTGGGTCACATATAGCACACATGCATAATATGAACTTAACATGGTTACACTGAATCACACTACTTCATTATTGTAGTCCTTCTGCTTAGTCAGAATGGACATGTCCTAAATCATAAAGTTCATAATGATCTCTTATAATAATTAAACATAATCTAATTGTGACGTTTGGACAGAAGCAGCAGGAGACAGAGGCTGAGGGTGACCTGTTTTATTCTCCATAGAAACTTAGGAACTCAGGCACCAAGGCAGTAGAAACAGAATAGCAAAAGAAAAGTAGAATACAAGAGATAAACGAGGACTAAGGCACACAGGCGAGTAACACTCTTTTCTCCCACGGAGCGAGACGGGGTAGCCAGGTAAATGCGCAGCACTGGACGGCGCGACCTGTGGAAATAAATACACCCCAGCTGATTAGAGACAGGTGCTAGTACTCTGGTGATTGGGAAGGTGGGAGTGATCGAGGCTGCGAGGGTGTGCTGCGTGTGGTTGTGGGTGTGCGTGTGACCGAAGGTGTGTGTTTGGGCGCCCTCTGGCGGCCTCCGGGCCGGCCTACCGTGACAGAACCCCTCCCCAAGGATCCCTCCAGCCGAACTTTCCTCGGGCGTCCCGGACGGCGCGGAGCAGGAAGACTGGGATGCTCTCGATGGAAGGAGGCGAGCATGGAGGGGTCCAGCACCTGAGAAGCCGGAACCCACGACCGCTCCTCAGGACCGTAGCCCTCCCAGTCCACCAGATATTGCAGCGCTCCACCCCGACGCCGAGAGCTCAGCAACCTACTAACGTGGTGCGCAGGTCCGTCTGACAGCTGCAACGGAGACGGCGGTCTCGGTCTGGCCTCCGCGCTCAGAGGACCCTCCCGGTACGGCTTCAGGGCTGAAACGTGGAAGGCCCTGGACACTCTTCTGTCCCCCGGCAGTCGAAGCTGGTATGTAACGGGGTTAACGCGTCGGGCAATGACGTAGGGCCCCGCGTAACGGTCTGTCAGCTTACCCCTCGGCCCGAGACGGCCATCGCTGGTTGACACCCAAACCTTGTCCCCTGCGTGGTACTCCGGGGCTTCGCTTCTCCGCCGGTCAGCTTTAGCCTTGAAGCGTCGCACCGCCTCCTGCAGCTTACGGTGCGTATCAGCCCACACTCGCTCGCTTCTCCTGCACCAGTCCTCCACAATCGGTTGGTCGGATGTGGCAGCGTTCCAGGGGTATAGAGCCGGCTGTCTCCCTAGAACGCACTCAAAGGGGGTTAGTCTGGTGCTGGACTGAACCAAGGAGTTCTGAGCGTATTCAGCCCACAGGAGCAGCGAACTCCAGGTGTCGGGATACTCACTGCAATAGGCACGCAGAAACCGTCCCAGCTCTTGGTTTGCGCGCTCTACTTGCCCGTTAGCCTGTGGGTGGTAGCCGGATGTCAGACTGACCGTGATGTTCAGCTTTGCGAGGAACTCCCTCCAGACCCGAGAGGTGAACTGTGGTCCTCGATCGGAAACGATGTCCTCTGGGATTCCGTACAGCCGAAACACCTCGCGGAGCAGCACCTCCGCTGTCTCCCACGCTGTTGGCAACCCTGGAAGCGCTATGAACCTCACCATCTTAGAGAACCTGTCTATGACGGTAAGGATGGTGTTGTTACCCTCCGACACAGGCAGGTCCGTGACGAAGTCCACAGCTATGTGCGTCCAGGGCTGCCTGGGAACTGGAAGCGGCAGTAGCTTGCCAGCCGGAGGAGTGCGCGGCACTTTGCTCCGCGCGCACTCGGTGCATGACGCAACGTGACGCAAGACGTCTCGGTGCATACCGGGCCACCAGTAACGGGCTCCCAGCACCTGCGACGTACGGGTGGACCCGGGATGTCCTGTGCCAAGAGACGAATGCGCCCAGGTAATGAGGGGAGTGCGTTGTGCCGGGGGAACATACCTGCGATGTGGAGGACATCGGGGATGCGGATTAGCCGCGGAGATCGCCCTGTCGATTTCCCACTCCACAGAGTTGAGAAAGCACTCCGCAGGGAGTATGGGTTCCTCCTCCGTGGACTCCTTGCTCTCAGGAAAGGACCGAGAGAGGGCATCGGCTCGTGTGTTCTTAACCCCGGGGCGGTAGGTGACCTGAAAACGAAACCTCGAGAAGAATAAAGACCAGCGGGCTTGTCGTGCGTTCATTCTCTTGGTGGCTTTCAGGTACTCCAGATTTTTGTGGTCCGTGATAACACTGAAGGGATGTCTCGCTCCCTCTAACCAATGCCTCCATTCCTCAAAGGCTAGCTTCATCGCCAACAGCTCACGGTCACCTACCCCGTAATTCCTTTCAGCGGAGCTCAGCTTCTTAGAAAAGAAAGCGATCGGCTTAGGAGAGCTGTGCTTCTTGAAACGCTGGGACAGCACAGCCCCCACTCCCACATCCGAAGCGTCCACCTCAACAATGAAGGGCTTGCTAGGATCGGGCTGATGCAACACAGGAGCCGTAGCGAATGCCCTTTTTAAAGCCTCGAAAGCCTGCTCCGCCGCAGCGGTCCACTGCAGCCGCTTAACCCCCCCACGCAGTAGATCAGTAATCGGCCTTGCTATGCGGCTATATGACCGGATGAAACGCCGGTAAAAATTCGCGAAACCCAGAAAACGCTGTAGTTCGCGCCGTGTGTGCGGCTTATTCCATCCCATCACCGCCTCCACCTTGCCAGTTTGCATGTGCACCGAACCTGGCCTGATGATGTAACCCAGGAAGCTTACCTCGGTGAGATGAAACTCGCACTTCTCTAGCTTGCAATAGAGCCTATTGCGCAAGAGAGTGCCCAAGACGGCGCGCACGTCACGTACATGTTGGTCCATGGAGGGTGAATAAACGAGGATGTCATCAATATAGGCGACGACGCATTTATTCAAATACTCACGCAGGACCTCGTTAATGTACGCCTGGAAGAACGACGGAGCCGAGGCCAAGCCGTACGGCAAGACCCGGTACTGGTAATGACCCGTGGTCGTGCTAAACGCCGTCTTCCATTCATCCTCCTCGCGCACGCGTATGAGGTTGTAGGCGCTGCGCAGATCCAGCTTAGTGAACACACTCGCTGACCGCAGCTGCTCCAGCGCCGACGGCACCAGAGGCAGAGGGTAGGAGTAGCCCACTAGGAGGGAATTGAGCCCTCGATAATCCACGCATGGCCTCAGACCACCATCCTTCTTCTTTACAAAGAAAACACTGGCTGAGGCGGGCGAGGTGGAGGGAACGATATAACCCTGAGCTAAGGCCTCCCTGACGTACTGCTCCATGATCTTATTCTCCTCCTGGGACAGCGGATACACTCTGCCCTTGGGGGGAGTCGTTCCCTCCCTCAGGGTGATAGAACAATCCCAAGGACGGTGAGGTGGTAGCATAGCCGCCCTCTCGGCGCTGAACACTTCCTGAAGGTCCCGGTATTGGCTGGGGATCGCTTGGGGGTTAGCGACGTTGGGGCTCTCTATACTGGTAGTCAAAAGCCTAACTGGGGCTCTACGGTAGGCGCGTCTACCCGGAGTCGACCAGCGTAGTATGCGACCAGAGGACCATCTTATCTGAGGGTTGTGCAGACGGAGCCAGGGCAAACCGAGTGTGAGGGAGTAACGTAAATGAGACAAAACATGAAATGAAATGTGCTCTGTGTGACCCTGGATAGTGAGACTTATGGGTGCTGTGCGAAACTGTATCAACCCCCCGCCCACAGGCCGGCCATCCAGTGCATGCACGCGCCTCGGTTCCTCCAATGGCCTGAGAGGAACTCCGAGACGCTCTGCCAGGGTCCGGTCCATCAGGTTCCCCGACGCTCCCGAATCCACTAGGGCAGAAACCCCCACAGAACAGCCCTTATAAGAAATCACAGCATTGATGGAGAGCAATTTTCCAAGCAAGGAGTTACTCACCCGAGCTTTGCCACCGCTCGGGTGAGCGGGATCCTTGACGGCTGTAGTCTCCCCTATCTGCATGGGCTCCACCGTCTGGTTGGTCTTAGGGCTATCCTGTGTGGGGTTCCCCAGAGCCGGACTTTGTGACGCGCGACCACCTCTCTCCTGTACGAGGCGGTCGTATGTAACGGCCAACCGGACCACCTGATTAAAGTTCTGCCCCTCCTGTCTGCAGGCTAACTCGGCCCGCAACTCCGGACGAAGGCTGGCAATGAAGACGTCCACCAAGGCGGCGTCATTCCAGCCTGTGCTGGCCGCCAACGTGCGGAAGTCCAGCGCGTACTCCGCAGCTGAACGCGCGCCCTGCCGGAGCTTTAACAGGCTCTGCCCGCAGGTGCTGCCTTGCCGAGGATGATGGAAGACCTCCCGCAGTTCGGCGACAAACGCATCATAAGCCGACAGGAGAGGTGATGCGCTTTTACTGAGCGCGGTTCCCCATTCCAACGCCTTACCGGTCAGGCGGGAAAGTACATACGCTACCCTCGCGTTGTCACTCCGTGTGGAGTGGTATGTGAAATAGAGCCCACACTGCATCAAGAAGCCCTCACACTTCTCTGGGTCTCCGTTGTAGGGCTCTGGTGGTGCAATGTGGACCTTATCCTCCTCGGAATCGGGAGATGCGGGCGTCCTCGCTTGGGACGTGATACTCTGCAAACAACTGGACATCATCTGCATAAGTGTCCGCATCTCCTCGATCTCCTGTTGTTGCCTACCTATTGTTCTCCCGTGTAGAGTTAGGATCTCTACGGGAGATAGCTCTTCTGCTCCTGCTGCTGAAGGCTGCGCATTCTGTGACGTTTGGACAGAAGCAGCAGGAGACAGAGGCTGAGGGTGACCTGTTTTATTCTCCATAGAAACTTAGGAACTCAGGCACCAAGGCAGTAGAAACAGAATAGCAAAAGAAAAGTAGAATACAAGAGATAAACGAGGACTAAGGCACACAGGCGAGTAACACTCTTTTCTCCCACGGAGCGAGACGGGGTAGCCAGGTAAATGCGCAGCACTGGACGGCGCGACCTGTGGAAATAAATACACCCCAGCTGATTAGAGACAGGTGCTAGTACTCTGGTGATTGGGAAGGTGGGAGTGATCGAGGCTGCGAGGGTGTGCTGCGTGTGGTTGTGGGTGTGCGTGTGACCGAAGGTGTGTGTTTGGGCGCCCTCTGGCGGCCTCCGGGCCGGCCTACCGTGACACTAATTAATAGTTATTAATCAATAATCAATAATTTCTCTCACACTTCCCCCCTTTGATTCTGTGTAATCATTAAAAAGGAGATAATAAATCATTAATTCTATCATAAATCATCAACTTAAAACAGGCTCTAGAGTCAGTTAAGCTGCTCAGGGCCATCGGGCACAACCCAGCCAGTCGCCAGGTCGTCCCAGACGTCTTCCTTAAACAGACGTCCCAAGGAGTCTGCTATCTCAGGCTCCTTTAAGTCGTCGTGCAAGGCCATCTGAAAATGCTGACGCATAAGGCCAGTAAGCCACGACGAACAGCAAGACAAAATACAAGGCACTAAACACAACAACAGCTAAATGATTATTACAATTGGTAAAATCATAGTCAGCATCCAATGTCCCCATGGGCCTAGCCATGAAGTGATCCACCCAAACCAGGTTCTTGAACCTCGGCCTTCATGTGATCAATTAAATCAGTAATATTATCATAGTAATCTGGAATGCTGAAACAACATGAAACATTGATTTTCTTACACACATCTCCTTCTTTTCTGAGGAGGAGGTCTAAAGCTAGTCTATTCTGGACCTATACTTGTCTAATTTCTTTCACTTCTTGTTTAATAGGTCCAGGGCAGTCTCAGTACGAGAAGCCAAAGTCAGAACTTGCCATTCAAGTCCATTGATCTTATTCATTGTTGCTGCAGTTCCTCCTCCGAGGAACAGTGACCCCCGTTGTATGATCTCTCAGGTAGAGCAGAGTAGGTTTTCTCTCTGCATGCCCACATCGTCACCCAATCTGTTACTGGGTTCACGATGCCATGACAGGAGGTGAAACTCCATTTTGCAGAGGAGTTATTTAGTCTAATGGTGCATGTTGATTCATCTCTGGCTGTTGCTACCAGATCAACCTGGCACTTGGTGTGCTCTATCCAAAGATGGCCTTCAAGGCCTCCTCTGAGCATAGACACCACTCTCCCTCAACAGGGGCGGTGTCAAATGTCATGTTGCGAATGCCGGCTCGTGACACCTCGTCATTCGAGTCGCAGTCGTTTATTTCCTATGATCCATACTTGCAACATCATCACCTACCCAATCAGGAACCTTACCACTGTGAATGATAGCGTGAGACATGTTGTAGAATTGACCTGTTAACCTATCAATCTCGCATATGGGTCTGTTAATTAACATTGTAGCCATTTCATAAGTGATTAGTGTTGGTGTTCACGGCATGTGGAAAGGATGGCAAACCAGACAGGGCTGGTTTGGTTTCACTGCAGTAGCAGTGACATTGGACATTACACATGCTTTCTTTCCCTCACACCTCTCCTCCGGTGTGGGGGAGATGACAGTTGCCCCTCCTGTTGAGAAAAGCATCATGTAAAAAACAACAGCATAACATTCATTCTGGCGGCTGCTCTGGAGCTCTTTTGCAGTGGGTGTGGTGTGTCCACGTGGCTCGGCCGCTGGTCTTTACAGCTGTGTTGGTTGTTAGCAGCACGTGGATCTCTGATCAGCACCCAGTCTCCCGGCTGGAGCTCGTGCAGTGGATTCTCTGACACCTCTGACAGCTTTGACCTGCTCAGACAAAATAGAGACAAACTTGTGCAGGATAACATATTAATGGCTCAACAAGTGTGTGTGTGTGTGTGTGTGTGTGTCCCATTCCGGCGGCACTACTTCCATGTTTGGAGGCCTTCCAAACACAATCTCAAAGGCTGATAAGCCTGTGCGAGCTTGGGGCAGAGTGCTGCTCTGCCACAAAACCAGAGGCAGACATTTCAATCCTGTTTCCTGAGTTAGTTTAGAAAGCCCCCCCTTAATTGTGCCATTGGCTCTCTGCACTGCTCCTGGGTAACCCCCATCGTGGGATTATTTGCCTTAGTAGCATCTTTGCCACCGTATCTGAATTCTGCTTTGTGGTGGGGAAGGCCTCCATCCATTTGCTAGACATACATACACACAAGCCTGTATTTCAACAGGTGTTAGTTCAACAAGATCAATTTGCCAGTGTTGAAAGGGTTCGGTCGGCGGCAGGTGTCCGGCGGGTGCATGTTTAGGTCTGTTATCCCCCTGTGGTGGGATACCAGACATCGTGTATAAAAATTTTGGGTGAGTGTGGTTATTCTTAGTGCATGCTAGTGCATGCCACTATCCCCCCTTTGCTCATTGTGACTCCTCCCATGAGCAATTTCAATCAGTCCTCTCATGTAGGCTGTAGGGACACACGGCTTACCTGTCTCCGTGTGTGTGTGTCCAGACTCCCCCCATTGTTTTGCACCCCCCCTTTTGCCCATCTCTGTTTGTCTTACATTGTGGCTTGTGTTTGTATTGCTCTGGTTGTTAAGGGTGTGTCTTCTCTGTTACTGTGATCCGTTAGCATCATTTGTGTGTTTGGAGCCTGCAAAACTGTGTGTTGGGCTGTGGAGTCTGTGAAGGCATTGCCTTTTGCTACTGTGTCGCCTGTTCTGGTGTGTGCGGCACATTTGATGATTGCAGTTGTGAAATTAGTTGGTGCTTTATCTTTGACCTTGAGCTGGTAAGGAATGGTGAGCTCAGCTGCTTGGGCAGAATAATGTGGCGGGAGTGATATTGTTTCCAAAACCTCCGTGTGGATAAATGTGCTTTTTTTTTTTTTCTGGTCCTTTAAAATTCGAGAAACAGCATGTTTGACCCAAAGGGCGAGTTGAGCGTACCCCACTATATCTCTGAATGCTACCAGTGCCCACACCCAGGCTGCCCCGGGGTCTAGTTTTCCTGAAAAGTAGGCTACTGTCTGTCACTGTGGGCTTGAGTCAAAACACTGGTCCTTTAACGTCAACACTCCCCAAACACATACGAACACTGAACACACACATCAATTCTGAACTTTTATTTCAGAATTCAAAACTCAGAAACTCAGAACTTTTATTTCAGACTCATTTGTTCAAGCGGGCTTATTCTCTTTAACAAATGTTATTTTTATCTCTGTTTGTTGTGTCAGAATTTCAATACATACTAGGTCATGACCCAGGAAGTGCACTTTTTTCAGCAATATTGCAATTTTGCTTAGGAACCTTGTGGCCTTCCCTTGCTAGGTGATGTAGCAATGCCACTATGGCTCTCTTTGCATACTTCTCATGTGTTTACACAGAGTATCAGAACATCTACGTAGTGCAACAGTGCAATGCCCTCTGGAAGTTTCAGAGAGGCCAGACTGTCTCGCAGCGCTGCATTGTAAATGGTGGGTGATGTGTATGTTTTTTTTTTTTTTACTTCAAAGGAAAATGCAAACCAGTACTGGCTATCTGGATGCACGAAAATGCATTTGCTAGGGCCACTACACTGAACCACTGGCTATCTGGGGGAATCTGGGAAAGAATATTGTGAGGATTTGGCACTTTTGGGGCTCTAACGTGTACTGCTGCATTGACAGCCAGCAAATCCTGCACAAATCGCCATTCTTCCCGCCCTGTTTTCTTAACTGGAAAAATTGGAGTGTGCACGGGTGAGTTAGGGCACAGTACGATCACTCCAGCTTGCCTAAGTGATTGGAAAAACTGGCCTAATTTCCTTTGAGCGCCTCAGGCTTCAAAGGGTATTGATGTTGTTTTGGCCTATAGCAAGATTTTGGGGTGATGTGTATGGGCTCACACCCCCCGTATGAGCCCCAACATCGCTCTTACCTGGTGCCCATAATGCTGCAGGAACAGTTCTGAGTTCCTCTTCCTCTCATTTTTTTTTTTTTCTGAGAGGGTAAGGGAGGCGGCTAAAAAATACCAAGGGGGTTAATCAGTTCCACTCCCCACCTGCAGGGGAGCCAGCACGGCGCCGGCTGCATCCACGCCCTCCTGCTAGGGCTAAACATGGTGTTCCTGCCAGGAACTCTCTCCCAATCGGTAATGTCAGACATCTCTGTCATCCATTCACCAACGTCCTGCCATTGTGGCTCCTCGCACACGTTTGCTAGTGACACGTGTGGTTTAGATCGAGGAAATGAGAACAGGTCTTCTTGTTCTAATGTGGTTTGCACCATTGCCGCAGCCCACACGCAATCCCACACAATAGCAGTGACAACCTAGCACTCATGTTTTCCAACATCAAATTTATCCTCAAAACCTCTATCGGGGCCCTCACTCACATGCAGCGTGCAGTGCAGTGACCCCTACGGCCTCAACATCAAATCACCTGGCTACACACTTCACACATGAAGTGCTCCCAACACTCTCCTCCTGCACTCTGCAGCTCATAAGCATACAGTGGAACTCCTGCTGATAACTGAACCCCAACACAGCTAACTCACACATAAACAACCCCTCAGGCCTGCTACTCAGGCCCAACTTACACATTAAATCAAAACCCATAGCAGTTAAGATTAAAAATTCATGTTCAAATGTATTATTTCATTTACATCGGAGAGGCTCTTTTTTTTTTCTTTGAATGGGTGGCACCACTATAAACCAAAAACTTTTATTTTAGTGCAGTTTACAGTCAGTGTTATTTTAGGCAGGCCCTGCGGCCCTACACTAATCTTCTGCAAGCATTGATAAATTAAATGATAATTTAAACCAGTTACTTTCCTTTTGTCGTCTTCCAGTGGTCCTGTACCGTCCAGCCTCTCCGCTGCCCGTCAATCTCTGAAAGTTCTGTTTCTCTGCTCAGCATTTTCTTTATTTTCAGGACCATCTCTTGCAAAGTGTCCTAGTTTTCCACAGTTGTAACATTCACCACCTCTCCTCTGGGGTAACTCTCTCGTCCCCATCCACCTCGTCTTCTTCCTCAGCCTCTGACGTGGCCCCTCCCGCGTTCTCTGGGAGTTCTCTGCACCATGGTCTCAGCTTGCTTCTGGATTTTCTTGTTCACTCTCCATGCCAGCTGTGCCTCGTGATGCTTGGCATGATCTTCTATGGTTTTCAGGGTAGCGTTGTTGTACCCAATGCACTGGGCTCTGATGAGGTCACTTATGTCTTTTCTCATGCTTACCAGGAAGCTGTTTCTCAGGTGGGCTTCCCATGGGCTGGCCTCCGCCGGCCTCCGCTCGTGTGCTGGTGGGACGAGGCCGCTGTGGTCAGTGTGAACTCTTGTCTCATGAGGAAGTCGCTGACAGGTTCTCCGTCTTCTTGTTTACATGCAGCTATTTTGGACGTGTTGATAGTGGCTGGGTGTGCAGCTTCCAGCTTCGCGACCAGGCGTCCTACAATCTCTCTGTAGGGCCCGTTTGGATCCTCCTGTCCAGCTGCTGGCGGTTCCCACTCAGTGTTGTGGAGATGGACGTCTCCTGGTGTCCGGTCTCGGTCTATCTTGTTTGACTGGATGACAAGACTGAACAAAAGCTGTTAGTTCTTCGCCGAAGCGCTTACCTCCCATCTCTGTCGGTTTACCCAGGCCCACCGCCGCCTTCATGATGTCATCTCCTGTCCAGTGATCTCCTGGACCATGATGTCTCCTTCAGGGCCTGCAACCTTGACCATCGGAAAGGTCGTTGCGCACCCTGGGGTGGTCAGTTCAAGCATCACCTGACCCTTTCTTTCTGTGGCGAGCTTCTCACGGCTTCTTGTGTGTGTTGCCATGGGTGGATCTGGCGGCGGGGGTGGTGGCGGCTGTGCGCGCAGCGGGGGTGGTGGTGGTGGTGATGGTGGTGTTGGGGAAGTCTCTTCCCATCGTTCGGTTGATGCATTCCATCGTCTGGCGGGGTAGTTCCAGAGCTGGTGGCGCTGGAACTGGCGGTGGAGGTGGGGGAGGCAGGGGTAGCGGCTGTGGGTGAACTGGCGGTGGAGGTGGGGGAGGCAGGGGTAGCGGCTGTGGGTGAACTGGTGGTGGAGGTGGGGGAGGCAGGGGTAGTGGCTGTGGGTGAACTGGCGGTGGAGGTGCGGGAGGCAGGGGTAGCGGCTGTGGGTGAACTGGCGGTGGAGGTGCGGGAGGCAGGGGTAGCGGCTGTGGGTGAACTGGCGGTGGAGGTGCGGGAGGCAGGGGTAGCGGCTGTGGGTGAACTGGAGGTGGAGGTGGGGGACGCAGGGGTAGCGGCTGTGGGTGCATCTTGCAGTTGGTGCAGTTGCTGAGCCGGGATGGCTGGCGCAGATCTCGTCGAGGCAGCGTCGAGGTCTGGGCGGCTACAACAACACACTGAAAGAATTTTGTTAGTACACTTTTTAATCCCTACCTGTCATGCTTGCCTTTTCTCGGCTTCTTCAAGCCAACATTTTGCTTTTTCTTCCATATCTGCTTTATGTTTAACAAAATACTTGCGCGTTTTTCTATCTGCGCCCTTGGGCTCTGTTTTTACTCTCTCAACTAGTCGGCGCAGATAGTCTACACTTAATGTTCCCTTTGAACCAAACCCATAATGCTTAGCCCAAAAATTCACATGTCGAGTTACATCTTCCCCATAATCTCTAGTCATTTGGTAGGCTACATTACTCTGAGTCTCCGATGGTTTACTTTGTAATTTACTTTGTGTTTTACCCATGATTCCAAATAATCCCAAAGATGACCCTTCACACTTTTTTTTTTTTTTTTTTGTGTGGGGTCCAAGAAATAAAAAAAAATAAAAAATTAGGAAAGAAAAAAAATCCCAAATCAATTAAACACGTCAAAGAAGGTCCTCAAAATTTAGATCCGCTCCTCATACCAACGAAGCAAACAGTGCCCTCCCCCCCTGGGGGATATCTCTGCCGCTCCGGTGCTAGCCAACACTGTATTACGTCTAATCAGTGCGCTTCTGCCCAGCTGGATCTCTGGCCAGACTGACGGGCGCTAGGCTAAGTCCTATCCCGCCTGGGCAATACCGCAGTATCCCCACTGTATAGACTTCCTGTAGGCGATATCTCACTATATCCCTATCGTATAACAGAGATCATCCGGCGGGCGGACACTGGCGGATATTTAACACTTAAACTAAGAAATTAAACTGAAAATTCCCACTTACTGCGGTTTTCGTTTGATCGGGCGGAGAACACCACCGGAGACTGGCGGTGACATCACTCCCTGGATAGGTACTTTCCCTTTGCTCGTGGGGTTCCCACTTTGCCCAGCCCAGCCAGGGATCTCATCCCCCGGGGAGCGTCCTCGAAGATCAGTCACCTCCTCTCCGGGGTGCCTCTCGCCGACCCTTGTTCGTGACGCCAAATTGTCGTGGAAATTTTCTAATAAATGGATGAGGACTCAGACGTGGTTAAATGATTAATTTATTACAAAAATATAAATATATATAAATAGGACAAAGACAGACACAAGACAGACACAGACATGAGAGTCTCATTCAAGCATGACAACTCTGAAGGCAGGGGGGCGCTCCCCCTGCTTATATACAATCTTAAACACATTTCAGCAGTTCTAACAGCAGGTTATCTTTAGCACAGCATGTTCCAAAACATAGGCGTCCAGCAGGCTACTTTGTCTCACATGTGTGTATCTCCTAATATGGACTTCCCTAGAGTTAGCGGAAGCAACTGATGTATCAGTTCAACACAGAGGAAGCTAAATGACCCAAGACTAGTAGCCTAGTGACTACCAGTTAACAGAGTGCTCTTACCCTCAGCACTCTCCCTGACCTGGGTCACATATAGCACACATGCATAATATGAACTTAACATGGTTACACTGAATCACACTACTTCATTATTGTAGTCCTTCTGCTTAGTCAGAATGGACATGTCCTAAATCATAAAGTTCATAATGATCTCTTATAATAATTAAACATAATCTAATTAATAGTTATTAATCAATAATCAATAATTTCTCTCACACTAATTAACTGCAATAAATAAAAAATAAAAAACTGAGACGACAGTACAGCTTTAGAAACGCAATAAACAATAATATCTGTACTAGATAACTTTTTAAGCAAAATAAGGTTCCAACAATATGGTCCACAGCTCCGTGATCCTCTTTGTAAACAACGCGCACGTCAGCTAGCGTCGCCACAGCGGGCGGAAATTATCATACAGTTAAGCCCGCCCACTAAGAGGGAAGATATGATTGGTCAATTTTACTGTCATTTGAAACTAGGTGCACGCACCACTTTCTCGTTTGGTGTAAGGATGTAACCATATTTCCGGTTGGTATGCGGAAGTGCAGATGTTTATGGCCGAGTCTATGAAATTCACAAGGTGCCTGTTGGAGTTCCCGAAGTTTACCGTCAACGATGTGCGTCGTATTGTCAGAGCATCAAGTACAACGCCACAGAGTAAACTTGAAAAGGGTTTCAAGTTCTACGTTTCATCCTACCTCTGCAATTTTGAAGGTAAGTGGCTGACGCTAGTTAGCTAGCTAGCCTGAGGTGGCAGTCTAATGAAGTGATGTTGTTTTTAGTAACGAACCGACCTGTCCTAGTACTAGAAATGCCTTTTAAAAACATGTTTGTATTTCTGATGGAAGTATCAGGCAAAAGTAAGGCTAACGAGATAACAGTGAGGGCTCACTGCTACAGATCTATGAAGAAAACAGATACACCACACCAGCTGAGAGTAGGACTGGTTAAAATGACACGAGTTCTGTTCAGTGTCACGTTCAAAGTTCTGCTGAACAAGTTCAAAAGTTAGTTCAACACAAGTTCAATCTTTTATCCTTGCTCTTACTTCACGTAAGCTGTGATAGCCATAGGCATTGGTTTTCAAAGCTTACAATGGTAGCCAAATGCAGAGTAGCTGAGTGGGAATCATTAGCAGTCTGTTTTGCCTATAGTAAACAAATGGGAGTTTATTTTACAGTTCGAGCTATTGTTATCTACTTCTATGACTCAAAAGCAGAATATAGTCCACCTCAGCTATTCTTCAAACTGCATTTTCTCAAATCTGTCAATCTGTGTTTCAAATCTTTTATCTTCTTTATTAACATATGGCTTCAACACTTATACCATATTAACATATTCTGATAACACTCTTCAAGAAGCAGTTGAAGTAAAACCTGCACTGTTCTGTTGTTGGTGGTGGAAACAACAAAATAATATAAATATAAGTAGGCCTGTTTCACTCCTATGTGTAAGCATTTCATCTGGAGTGAAAATGAAGTTTAAATCTAAAATATATTTTATAGTTTATAGTTGCTCAGTGAACTAGTAGATTGAACCATGCACAACACTGTAGAATAGAAAGACAGTATAGCCAAGTGTTTTAAGAGTGATGCAAAACAGCACAAACGTTACATGAGACAATAGACAAGTGACATTCACCACTAACAACATGATGGGACAGAAATTGCGCCTATTGACATTGCTGAAGTCTTCTTTTCAAGATATTACATTTTGCCTCTTGTGTATTTCAGATGACATTACGTGATTCAATGCCAGTTGTGCTCATTAACAGCAACTGCTCTTGTGTTGCTGGTTGCGGAATCTGCAACCACTTGGTTGCATTGCTTTTCCAGACTGCTCATTATTCTGAATCTGGCATGTCTGTCGTGCCTCCTGTCCTTTCATGCACACAGACAGAACAGAAGTGGCATAAACCACCAACAATGGTTTGTCTTATTTCATTATTTAATGTTAGTTAATGTATCACAGTCACTTTACTAACACCATCTTTTAAATTAATAGGGGGTGAAGCCTGGACCCGTGGATGCCATGGTTGTCCTAAAGCCAAAACCAGGTGCTACTACAGCCAGTGGAGTTAGGTATGTAGTACCAAATTTAATAGGCAGATTACAGTGTGTGGTAAAAAAATAAATGCTTTTGATCATCTGATAAGACCCTGTTCTCTTCAAAATTTAATTTAGCCTCGTTGTACTTCAGATGACATGTGATATGTGATTCACAATCAGTTGTGCTGGTGAACAGATTACAATGTGTAAAAATAAATGTTATTCACTCTTCTTTTAGTACACTTTTCAAGGGCTACAGCGGTGAGCTCCCACACCGGGCCACCCTCAATCCTGGACCAGTCTACGCTGGAATGAAAGCAGATTCTCTTCCACTCATCTGCACAATGAACATCTCTGCATTCTGCAGAAAGCCTGGCAGAAAGGATAATCCGAGGGACACGACAAACAGCACACATGAAGAGGGGACTTGAAATGGAAACGGGGGCCTTAAAGGACTATGCAGTTCTGAAAAACTTGAACTTGACCCACTTGAGCGTCCATCATTTGGGCTTGTTGAAATTAAGTGCCCAAATGCACAAAGCTATGTAGACTGCAAATTCCTCAAAGTGGCACAAGGCCTACACAGATTGAAGGAGAGCCATTGTTATTATTGGCAAATCCAGGGCCAGTTATTGATTACTGGTATGCAGTGGTGTGATTTAGTTATCTGTGCCCATGATGATATTTTTGTGCAGCGAGTTTACAGAGATAGCAGTGTATTAGAAGAGGTGAAAAGGAGGTGTCACATGTTTTTCTTTAACACTTACATGCCAAAATACCTCTCTATGCCCAAGCAATAGAAAATCATAATGAACTCATGAACAATTAAAACAATTTCAAATTATTCTGTCAATTGTATTACTATTGTATTCATTTCATTTTTACAAATACAGTAAAAGTTAAGAAATACATAATGTTGTATTGTGTTGTCAATTTTACATATAAAAGTGAAAGCATTTTATACTATTTATCATATTGCACTGTACCTTAACATTGCAGCCAATATTTACAGACTAGCATGACCTAAAGCAGGGGTCGGCAAGCTTTTTGACTCGGAGCCACAAAAGCAAAATAATTGGAAATTTATTTCAGTGACGATGACATGTCACTCAAGCGAACCGAAACTAAATACTGGACATTTGTGAAATTCCACCCGAACATTTTTTAAGTCTCAAAAATAATATACGTTAATTAAATACTCATTAATTCTATTCAAAAGCTTAGCTGCATGCGGCTCTGGAGCCGCGGCTTGCCGACCCCTGACCTTAAAGGGATAATTTTAAGGTTGGAGAAAATATAAAATAATAATAAATCACCATCATTCACATTACATCATCTGTCTAATTCTGGATTGAGATTAGCCATTGTTTGCCCAGGCTTTTACCAAGGGGCCATTTTGATAATTCACCAAAAGACAGGCAACAGTAAAAAATTTGGTTTATGCTCCCTGTGATTGAAAGGGGGATCACTGTGCTGAATATTTTATGTTCTTTGACTCTGCGAATCACACGCTCAACATGGACTCTCAGTCTTGCAATGGACTGTGACGTTCTGATCTCTGACCTAGACAGTTGAGCTCTCTTTGACAGAAACGTGGGTATGTGGACTTTGCATGGAACGCAGTCTTCAACAAGGAAACCCTTGTCCACCATGATGGCCATAGATGGGTCAAGGAGGGCCACAATGCCAGACTGCTTTAAGATCTCTTTATCACTGATAGCACCTTGATAAAGAGAAGACACAAAGGTCACTGCGCCATGAGGGGCTATCCCAATCAACCCTTTGAATGTACAGTGTGATTTATAAGTGGAAAACACTTCACTCTGGAGGAGAAGGGAATTTGGAGTTTGACATCTCAGTTCTGTGCAATCTAAAATTATTTGAGTGTCAGCATAGTCCTGAAACACATCTGGGAGGTGAGTTTTCACAGTGTCCACATCTAACCAAATAGAAACAGCTCCCAATACAGTATAAAGGAAGTTGGCCCAGGTGTTAATAATACGACTAACAGTTGACCGATGTATTCTAAATCTGTGGGCCAAATCCTTTTGCATCAGTCCCAATGACAGGTAGTTCATGAAGAGAAAAAACTCATCAATTGGTTGAAGAACCTGGGGAAAAAATACATTATCCTATTGTCATATTACATTATGACTATCAAAACTTCTTTTGATGTAAAGATTAATTTGAAAATGATGACATAACATGCTTTGTATGGACAAGACGAAAACATTTACCGTTGCACTGGCAGAGTGAGGGACCTGATCAGTCTTCTCAACAGTCTGTGCTCTTGTAACCCGTATGATGTGGGTGGCTGGCTCTATTTGCTTCCAAAAGCCCATGAGGTGGGCATGGCTTGCAAATCTGTGGAATATAAAAGTTATATATAAAGTTATATAATGGCTAATTCATTCACAATGTATTTCAGACACCAGAGAAGGCCCATCCGTGTACTGTGTCCTGCCATATTTTTTATTTACCTGGTAAAGAATCGTATGTCATCATCAGAGGCAGAAAACCGCTCCAAACAGAACTTGCTGCTGACAGTTAAGTCTTCGATTTGTTTTCGGAGCCTTGGTATCTCCTCGCGTAGCTCTTCATTTTCATTGAGGGAGAGATCAAGAGCAGCAGGCTCATTACTGACGCAGTAGTCATGTTCATGACACGGTAAGGGGTCATCATCATCATGGTCAGTCTGCATCTCTGTTAGATCAGTGTTGGGTGGACGCTCTGTTCTTTCCCATACTCCAGGTCGTGGAGTTGGAATAGTATAGTTATTCCATTGAAATAGCACAGGAAAAGCTCCAGGTCGCAGTCGTCGTCGTCCAGTAGGATTGGGAGGTTCGAGCAGCGATAAAATATCGCAAACACACACGGGAAGTACTCGTGATAATAAAATGATCTCTCCTGATCTTAACCACCCATTGTTTCTGCAGTTCTGAGTCCTTTGGAAAGGTGTGGAAGCTCAGGTAGGAATTACACCTTGTCGATGCTGTGCACAATGGTACACAGCAGTGGTGGTTGGACCTGCTGTCTGTACGTTGTTGAAACGATACTTTTTTTTGTTTAACTGTCATGTTTAGGACACGTAAACGGACAGGAGATGAAGGAAACTTCCAAGTAAATAACGGTAAATATGCTCGTTACAAGACTGGTGAGGTGAATAGCTAGCACAGTGTACGCTTTCAATGGCTACCGGATGTCAACAACCATCCTAAACTTTTAGCAGAAATTACGTCACTTAACAGCGTGCACATATGCCATTGTCCCCTGATTGTCCTCATGTATTATTGTTTGTGTGTATTTGTAACTTTCCATATTCCCCAGTAATTGTTCTAGGTAAAGACACTCTTGAACAGTAGAAGCAAGTGCCATATACTCTGCTTCGCATGTGAAAAGTGCAACAGTAGGTTGCTTCTTCGTCTTCCATGAAATAAGTGCGCTGTATCTCACTTAGGCTCACACAGTATCCTGTTGTACTGCGGCGATCACTGGTATCAGCCGCCCAGTCTGCATCGCTGTAGGCTTGTATACCAAGATTCTCAGTGTTGTTTCTCCTAAAGGTTAAACCTTTGTTTGATGTACCTTTAAGGTATCGCAGGACATGTTTCACAGTGACCCATTGCTCCTGTGTAGGCTCAGCTAGGTACTGTGACAGCCTGCTCACCACAAAACTCAGTCAGGCCTAGTGCAGGTTGTCAGGTATATCAGACTGCCCACGGCCTCTCTGTACATTCTGATGTCTGTCATTTTAACTGCATCATCACTGTATTCAAGCTTTTGCTCACAAGGAGTTTCTCTTACCCTACATTCTGACATGTTAAAACGCTGTAGAGTTTTGTTCATGTACTTTTCTTGTGACATCTTAATACACCCACCAGAAAAATCAAAATGTATACCAAGAAAATGCTTGAGTTGCCCCAAATCCTTCATCTTGAATTGCTGTGCAAGCATCCCTTTCACTCTTTTCAATTAATTTCCATCCCTTGCAGCGATGATTAGATCATAGAACCATACAATTATGATCACTTTCCCTTCTTTTGACTCTTGAGAATATACACAATGGTCAGCTTGGTTTTGTGTGAATCCATTTTCTGTTAAACAATTATGTAAAACCCTATTCCAATTTCGTCCAGACTGTTTGAGTCCATAAAGTGATTTCTCCAGCTTATATACTGTAAGAACGCCGTTTTCACATCCATCTGGTGGACCAGTAAATTTTCCTGTACTGCCTTTTGTAACACAACTCTTATTACTCATTAGGTCTGCTGTTGGTGAAAACGTTTCCCCATAGTCTACTCCCATTTTCTGGCTGTAGCCCTTAGCGGTAAATCGAGCCTTGTATTGGTCATTTCCATCTACACCAGACTTGATTGCGTAAACCCACCTACCCCCCACGGGTTTCTTGCCCACTGCTAGTGTTGTCGGGGTGAAGGTTTTGTTCTCATTTAGAGATTGGATTTCTTCATCCATTGCTTTTCTCCATTCTTTTGAATTGTCTGATTGCATTGCTTCATCATAAGTCTGTGGAATGCCACACACTGCTCTACAGCAGTAGTCTACTGTGATATGCATTCCATCACTATCCTCGTCTTCAGTTACGTAGTCACCTAGGTAATTTGGTGCCCTTCTATCTCTAGTTGGATTTTTTGTGCTCGAATGGCTGTTTCCTAATCTCCTTGCTGCTTATAGCCACTAACCGTTAGATGGCGCGATTTAAACAAAAACAGGAGCACAAATGTAGCAAGGCTGCCCCCTTGTGGCGCAAAAGAGAATTAAAATGTTCACCAACTGGGATTAAACAAACTAACAAATCCCGCTGCAAGTGTGCGGGACAGAACAAATACATTATTGCTTATGTCATGTTTATCAAAATGTGTTGTACGTATTGTCTGTTGAATTGTCTTACTCTCCAAAACATTTAGACCCAACGCCTGGGTCATTAGATGCAAAAGTGCTGAACATGTCGTCATAATCTCTAAGGCATCATTTTACTTCTTTTTTTTTTGTCGTTACATTTTGGTAATTTTTTCCTAACTTGATTAAATTATTCGCAGGTGAACATTCAGATACAGTAAAAAAGGGAATTTGTGAAGGTTTAGATCAACCAATGGTCTCAACTACAGGTCAGAGGTGCGTCTCATGAACCCTAACTGTAATTGGCAAACATTATTGCAGAGGCTAAACACTGCAGTATCACAAAGTCTCATAATGGAAACACAAGGCCATGTGCAGGGTGAACAGCCAAGAAGAGGAGTAAGACTGTGTGGTGTAAGGCTGAGGGGACAAAACAGTGAAATAAGGGCAACAATTGTGGACCATGTTGTACATGTAAGTCATGGTTTTACAATGGCTGAAGCTGGTCACTGGGTGCAGCTGAATATTGGAAGAACAACTGTGTCTGTGTTCAATTGTTCAAACATTTCATAGAGAAAATGTATGTAAATTCAGAAATGTGTATATTCTCTGGAGGCTGTATGTGCTCAGGTTGTTTTGAATGTGTAGAATAAGTTTCTTCTAATTTTGCAGTTTTTCCAGTCAGCTGTCTGTCTTTTCTGAATTTCAATCAGATTTGTTTTTGTCAACAAATTGCAGTGCAAACAATACAGTCAAACAATATTGCTGTACAAAATTGATTCCAGCCCAATTTCTTTCTATCAGTCTCCCACATGCAGTCATGTGTAACTTTGTGTTCTGTGTAACTTTGTATTTTGTGTGTAAAATGTATTGTTTCATTTGATATACCACAGCATGTGCAGCATTCTTGAAATCAAAAGCTTAGCTAGTTTCCATCAGAATGTACTTACAGTCTGCACTGACTGTGACTTGTGACTGTAACGGGCCGCCCAATGGATGGGTTCCCTTTTGAGTCTTGGTTCTCCCGAGGTTTCTTCCTATTCCCCACCATCATAGGGAGTTTTTCCTCACCACTGTCGCCTTTGGCTTGCTCATTAGGGATATGGACCCATAGTATTGTTAACCATGTAAATCCTGTAAAGCTGCTTTGTGACAACATGTGTTGTGAAAAGCGTTATATAAATAAATTTGACTTTGACTTATAGTTGCACTGACAACATGACTAATTATTTTGACTGCCTTGTTCATAGGCAGTGGCACACAGACTAGATACTCTGATGGCACTGACAAATTGACTGACCTAAATATTTGCTTTTGAAGCAAAAACAAAGAATTTTGAGTGAATTATGTGCTTTGCAACTGTTTTGAAAATCATGATGAAAGAAATGTACCAAATCGACTGAGAAAAACTGTAAATCAAATCTAGCTACCACCAACTCTCTATCTCCACAAATATGGACTTGTGCTAAAGGGCCGCCCAGTGGAGGATGGGTTCGTTCGTTCGTTCGTTCGTTCGTTCGTTCGTTCGTTCTATCTATCTATCTATCTATCTATCTATCTATCTATCTATCTATCTATCTATCCCTCCATCCCTCCAGAGATGGGTAGAGGTTCACCAATCTGTCAATATTGCATCTAAATATTTTCTAAAAAGAAGTGCAAATATTTTAGCCAAGACTGTATACAGTTTTATATTATTAGTCAAAAACGTTCTAATCACTTACTTTAAGTCAATACAATGAATAAGATATTAACTGATTTTAAATAAGAACCCTGATTACAAAATGCAAAACAATGTACATTTCCTAGGACATATGAAGGTGCAGTTGGTGCAGTGAGATTGCTGTTTATCCATTTATATTCTTATTGTGCTTTATTTCAGACCAACATGCTGTCACTAAGTGGAGGCCACACAATAAAGAGAACGATATGGTGGATCTCCAGCAAGGTCTTCACCCCAAACCTGGCAAAAAGCCTTAACTGGTGTGGCAGGGGACACAAGCGAGGATTAAAACAGACAGCCTGTGGACAGCTTGTTATTGGTGAGTATATTGGAACGACTTACATGTTACATTTTTAGCTTTAACATGAAGCGCATAGCATTTACGGACTCTTATAGGTCATGTGGTTTTTAAAGTTTTACGGCAAAATGACCGGTAAATAACAACACCTTTGTATATTTTGGAAAATACTACTCCTCCTCCAATTACTTACTATGCTTGTAACCTAATACCTTAAGCCTAGCCTAATAACAGATACATTAGATGATTTATTTCTTACATGCAGTTTAATTAATGTATTCAGGGTAATATAGCTGATAAATGTGTAGCCCTTATGCCTCTTTAACAAGAATAGTAATAATATTTTGACACAGCTGCCGCAGTGAAGAACCCAGCGCTACCCGCTCCCATGAAAGCAGAGGCTGAAAAATGCCTAAAAGACTACCTCCACCTGGCACCAGCAAGACGCTCATCTTTAATTTGTTAATTACACGTTTGTTGCATATTGTTGATTTTCTGTTAAATAAACATGTTAAATGAAAATCCCTTTCACTTAATTTTGTTTTGTGGTAATAATAATAATATTAATTAATTACATAAAATAATATAGCATAATTTTCCAGTGTATATTTCTGTTTGAGTCTTTAGGCTTCTTAGTGGCTAATACGATCTCGCTGCTTGTGTATTTCATAGCTTTAACTTAGGGAGGAAGAAGAATATAAAATCTAGCTTTAAATGTAATTCAATCTGGTTTGATTTTAAATGCCACATTCAGGTACGTTCAGATGCTGCATTTTAGCTATACTGTACATATAAGTCTGGAATGCAGCGTATGAACGTCATTTTGGCATCCAAGCCTGCCGTTTAAAAGACGTACTACAGATGAATAAACGCCGTATTAAATAGTCTAGGAGAGATCTCATAAGCGTCTCCGAGACGCAGGCGCGATCATGACGCAGCCAGGTAGGTCTGTAATGCAGCTGCTGGAGGTCTTTCACGATCCACCACAGACTATCAGAGACGTGTTGGCGATGAGCACGCGCTCTATTAAATACGTATTCCAGACGAACTGTGTTACATCCAGCAGAGTCTCTGAGATGTACATGTGCTATCAGTTTATCCTTCTATACAACCCCCTTCACCAAGCGTTCGGCTGAAGAATTAAAAGCATAAAGGAGTTTGTAGTGGACAGACCCAATTTTAGGGTTCGTACGACTGCTTGAAATACTTGGAAATACTTTCATTTTAATGTTGCTTTTTCAGATTTAAAAAAAAGTGTTGGATATTGGCTAAAGCATTTGAAGATGCTTGAAATGAACTGTGTTTCGTTTCGCAACAAATAGCTATTTGACTGAATGGTTCGCTTATATAACGTTACAAATATATAAGTTACAAATACATAAGAAATGTATCAACCTCTTGTAATTCCAGCGGTAAACTCGAGAGTGCATTAAGACGTTAAGATTGTGTGCTTTGAAAATAAACTACCATTAAATAAAATATTGCTAGTTTGTTAGGTAAGGTAGAGCTACTGGATTAAATCCTACCCAAACGAGCATATATCTTAACTACATATTAATACGCCAACGTGATCGTTTGGGGGGGGGGGGGGGGGGGGTGGATAGGTAATAGCTAGCGAGCGAATTAGAGAAAAAGCAAAACTGTAGCTGGCTACCCAAACACGCACATTTAAAACAGTGCTGTTGTTTTGTGTATTGTTTTGAAATTAATCGACCTTATATTTGATCTTATATGCTAATAAAGCAGCGCTGCGTAGCGCGTTGTGGTGCCTGTTACCACGTCACAATCGTAGAATTCGAATTGAGCTTCCATGGAAACCGCTAGTTTACATTACGCGTTGTCATAGTGATGTGCAAACAGAACATTTACGGTCGACTACGAATGAATTCCGTGTCGTTTTCTTCTGCTTTTTATTCAAAAAGTTTGTTCTGAGGTTAGTTAACCCAGATAACTAAATAAGATATTCAGATTGGTTAAATCTCTACCACCTGGTCCATGGCGTACTTTGACTCCATGGCTACAAGCAGCAGTTTCCTCAGCATGGACGACTACCGTCTAGTGCAGCACGAGGTCCTCTGCTCTGCCTCCAACAGATACGAGGTGCTGGAGTTCCTTGGCCGCGGGACTTTTGGCCAGGTGGCCAAGTGCTGGAAGCGTGGCACCAGTCAATCTGTCGCCATCAAGATCCTGAAAAATCACCCTGCCTATGCCCGCCAGGGCCTGATCGAGGTGGGGAAATTATGGTAGATTTAAAAGAGGTTTTGAGAATCAATGTGTCAGGGCTGGCTCGGCTGCCACTCCCTCTACCACCAGGAGTTGCGGGACGTAATCAGCAATGATCCGTTTCAGCTGTCTGAAGTTTTGTTTATTGTTTTACCATGCTCTCACGGCTTATATTGTTTCTCTTTTCACACGTCAAGTACCTCCCTGTACTCCCGCGTTACACAATTGTAGCCCTGATTGTGATGTTGCTTTGTTCCTGCTCTAATAAGATGTAATAGGCTGATATTGGCTAACACTGCAATTTGTAATTAGGGGCAGTGGCGGCTGGTCAATATGGGGCGCTGGGGCGCCGCCCCCTTAATATTGTTCCGATATTAAAATGAGTTCATTATAAACTGCGATAGTGAGGAAATTATTTAGTGACACTGTGTGTCTAATTGCCATGTTTGAATTTATTAAAAGTGTAAACACATAATTGTATTTAATTGGTTACATTGTGCACACTTCCTGTGTGCGGGGCACCGGTCTAATGAGAGTGCATGGAGAGGCATAAACTTTTGCCAAGCACTGATCTGAGGCTGCAGTTTAATTGGTCGGTTTCAGACACACCCACTCTTGTTGGACACACCCACTCTTGTTGGTAGTGTCAGTCAGCTGCGGTTCGTTAAAGCTGGTTTATACTTTCGCGAGTGATCGTAGGGCGAGACTCCGCCCACCTCGCGCGAACCTCCAACGTAAATCGGTTCATGTTGAATATCAGCAGGCTGGAGCAGCAGCTCATACAAAATGAGAGAAAATTCAGTTTTATCTTTACAAAATAATCTTCTCACAAAGCATTCACTTGAAGAACGTTAGGGCAAAATTCATGTTCAAATAAATAAAGGGCAATAAGACTGCTTTATTTGTTTTTAATTTGTTTACACCCCCCTCAATTATTTGTGCACCAGCCGCCACTGATCAGGGGTCATTTCCCTCTGGAAAAGAGCATCTGCCAAATATAGCAAAAGTAAATGTCTGAAGGGAGCCATGCAGTAACTGGGCTGATGCTATTGAAGTTACGTAGCATATTAGCCCTTGAATGCTGTGCCCACATAACTTAACGCCTGTCCCATCTTCCCCCATCTGCTCAGATGAGCATCCTGAGCCGTCTCAACAAGGAGAACGTAGACGAGTTCAACATTGTTCGCTCGTACGAGTGCTTCCAGCACAGGAACCACTTATGCCTGGTGTTTGAGATGCTGGGGCAGAGCCTGCAGGACTTCGTCAAGCACAGCCCGCTGCCGCTGAAGTGCATCCGGCCCATAGTGCAGCAGTTGGCCATGGCGCTCCTGAAGATGAAGAGTCTGGGCCTGATCCACACCGACCTCAAGCCTGACAACATCATGCTGGTGGACCCCGTCAGGCAGCCGTACCGGGTCAAGGTCATCGACTTCGGCTCCGCCACCCACGTCTCCAAGGCCGTGTGCTCCTCCTACCTGCAGACCAGATACTACCGGTGAGTGGCGCGGCCTAAGGCATATTGGAAACAGATGCATGGTTGTGGGAATCGCTTCCGCTCGAGTGTGCTTGAGAGGTGAACTGCCCGTTGTGGATGGCTATGGTGACACGGCTGCACATTAAGATTGTGATAAGCATTACGATGAACTGCAACGCGTTTGATTGCCATTTGATTTATAAATGATGTATTTTTAACTGGATCATGTAAGTGTTGTCATTTATCCAAACACCAAAGAATATCTTAATATCTTCAGTGCCTGAGAAGTTAAGATGCTCTCAGCACACATAAAAATATTTTTTTGGTTTGTTTTATGCTTCAGGCTTTGGTAATATCAGTACAGGGTACCCGCACTGCTCCATTGTAGTTACACCATGGCAGTGTTGTTCTGTATTTACGTAGTGGAGAACAGCACATCAGTATGTAGTGTCAGTGTGTCAGTGTAGTGTCAGTGTCAGGTTACACTACAGTAGTAGATGGGTAATGCACAGGCCAGTATTGTGCTACCAATTTACCAAAAGAATATTTCAGGTAGTAAAAAAAATACTTCTTAAAGCTTTTACATTTTCACACATTAATTCATCACTCTGTGTTAAAGTGAGTACCTTTGAATCACCACAAACCACAGTATCATGCTAAACGTGATGATGGACGTTTTTGTCTTTTTGGTCCAGATCGCCCGAGATCATCCTGGGTCTCCCGTTCTGCGAGGCCATCGATATGTGGTCCCTGGGCTGTGTCATCGCCGAGCTCTTCCTGGGCTGTCCCCTGTATCCTGGAGCATCTGAATACGATCAGGTCAGCCCACGGGCCTCGGACCCGAACCTCGCCTTTCTCACGCTTCTGTCTTTATTCACGAAGCATCGAAGAACAGTGCTGATTTAGAGTCTGCTTTCCCACCTCCTTTCCAGAACTTCCTCGCTGTGTAATAAAGATGTAAATCTTGTTTGGGAGAAGAGTGGAGTTGCTAACAGTGATGGCCACCTTTATTCTAACTATGCAGCTTGCTAGCTGTTCTGTAATGACTGGCAAAGAAGAGACTATGAATGATTTTTGGGGAACCAACAAAACAATTAACTCAAATGTGTTGAGAGTGTGATCTGTGGGCCCTTTAGGCCTGAGATGTGTTTGCTGGCTATAATTGGTAATCTAATAAGAGCTCTTTACAGTAGTGCTAGGAATACTGTCTTGCAGTGGGAAAAAATCTCAGGTTTGCATGACAGTGGAATTCTAAGATGGGTCCAGGTGAAGCTCCCAGTACAACAGGGTTGACTGGTGCAAGGTGTTTTAGGAAAGCGAAGCCCTTACTGTGTTAGAGGTGCAGACCCATGGTGGCTTTGTGGCTGTAGGGACATGTAGGGTTTGGATAGAGTAGTTGTCTTTGCTAGCTCGTCTTCAGGATCAATATATGAACATAAAATAAAGTCATCCCATCATACCATAAAATCATCCCTCCTGTACGCTGTCGCCGCAGATCCGGTACATCTCCCAGACGCAGGGCCTTCCAGCAGAGAACCTCCTGAGTGCGGGAACCAAGACCAGATGCTTCTTCCACAGGGGCTCTGGCTCCAGCTACCATCTGTGGAGACTCAAGGTCCCCCATCCTTCTTGTGCCATGTGTTCGGTTCATAAGAGATCTGTAATGGCACCTGACAGTACACCTGAACGTTTTTTCTCCTTCTATGTTCCCCAGACGCCTTTAGAGCATGAGGTGGAGATTGGCGTCAAGTCCCAAGAGACCAGGAGATACATTTTCGACCGTCTCGATGACATGAAGCAGGTTATTTGTGCTCTTGTACACCTTATTGCACGCTTAGCATCACTGCTGTGACATGCAAATGAAGAACAAAGCGCACCAGCTGCTGGTGGAGCATGTAGAGCAAGGTCTTGGTTTTGAGTTCAAGGGTTCGAGGGTTCGTGCTGTCATAATAAGAAGTGTATGTAAGTCACAACAGCGCCTGTGAAATGCAGAGGAAGACACGGCAATGTTGCTGCTGAAACAGCGTCTTAGGCACATCGCCGCCCTCTGCTGGCACATAATATGACCTACCCGTTCGTCTCCCATGCAGGTCAACATGCCCATTCTGGAAGGCACAGACGTTCAGGTGGAGAAGGCTGACCGGTGGGAGTTCATCAACCTGCTTAAAAAGATGCTGACGCTGGACGCAGGGAAACGGATCACGCCATTGGAGACTCTCAAACACCCATTCGTCACTGTCACGGAGGAGCCGTGACGCTTACGCACACGCACCACATCCACCCATTCACGCAAGCGCACAGGCGCAGAGGCAGCTATCTGCCGGCATTTTTAAAAACTTAGGCTGACCTACTGCGTGTGTCGCACTACATTTACACTCCTGTTTGCTGTCCCTGTTTACCCGGTTTAAGCATTCCACATCTCACCATTTTCCATAGCATTTAATTCACATTTGTTACATTGTGCCGGGAGGCCTACCGCCATTTTGTACCATTTGTTTTCACTTCACCACTCAGATTTTCAATAGTCCTAAACATTCATCCATCTGATTTAAATCCTAGTACAGTAATAAACACACTTACACACAGGTCCGTTTGAAGTTTAATGGTTTTAAGCAATCTTTACAAACATCACAGGTTCAATAGACTCACCAACACACCAAACATTTTCTTCTCTGTGGGCGAAACCGAGGGATCAGTCCATGTTGAAATTTATTAGGGGGGTCAGTGCGCTCTGGGCGGCACAGACCATTTTAGCAGGGGTGTTTTAATGAGTTTGGGGGAAAATGTATTTTATAAAGTGTAGTGGGGATTTTTCTTTAGTGAAACATATTGGGTGTTGGTGTATTTTGTGTTTATTCTTTTCTGTTGTCATTTTTCATTTAAAATGATGTTATTTAAATTGATTGATTTATTGGGGCAAATGGGCCCATCTGTGGGAGGGGCTATGGGTATAGAAGCCCAGGAGAGGCTCCAGAACAGGGGAGTTGTGTTGAGTGGTGTTTGGTACGGTGACTTGGCTGTGTATAAAGAATTGTTCAGGATCATTAGTTTTGATTTAGCCTGGCAGTCCTGAAGCCTGTTTATTTTTGTATTTCAGAGATATTTAGTTTGGTCTGCATTTTGTTTTTTTGACTTTATTATTATGCACTGTTTGAAGAAAAGTGGTCAAAAAGAAAAAAAATAATAAAATACGCATTACTTTGGGGACAAAAGCTTCCTCGCATCTCTGTCCACTCCACCGCCGTCCGTCCTTGCAACAGTCACCATGGCTCACCTCTCTCACTACCCTCACAGTGCACAGTGAGTGTGTACAGGGCCGTGCCTCCGTCTCACACAGTCCAGCCTGTGTTCCAGCTCCGACGCGGGCAGGATGGTTTGCGTGTCGATCATTATGCAGGGCTGGGCGCTCCATAATTTGCTTCTTTCGTGTAAAATGTATTCAGACAAGGAGCTAAGAATTCCAACTGGAAGCACACTAAAGTTGCATGCAAATGGAAGAAAACCCCAAAGAGCTCTTTTTAAGGAACGCCATCTTATTGTAACTTGCTGTAGCACAGTGCTGTGACTCACCTCTTTCTGTCTCACTGACTCTGTGTGTCACTCTCGTTGTCTGTCTCACTCTCTGTCTCTCTCACTTTGCAGTGTAAAGTCTTGCTTCCAGAACATGGAGATCTGTAAGCGGAGGTGCACGGGCTTCGACGGCAGCAGAGGCCTGTTCGGCAGTGGGGGCGTGGCTGGGGGCGGGGCTGGGGGCGGGGGCCAGCACCAACTCCAACCTTCCAGTCACCTTCAGCAGCCAGCCCGACCAACACAGCTAGGTGGGCCTGCCAGCACAAGCTTGTCGTGTGTTGCACCAGTATCCCCAAACCTACAGCTCACATTAAACACTGCAGGTGTTCAGATAAGAAATTACTCACCGGAAATGTGCTTTTCAGCTATGTTTGAAGGGTCTTGCCATTAAGTACATGTGACCTGTTTGTTGGTTGTGTGTGTGTCCTCTGCCACGCACCCATCTCAGCCCATCGTCATCTCGGACACACTCCACCCCGCTGTCAGAATAATCACCATCTCCAGCGACACCGAGGGCAAGGACAATGCCAAGATCCTGCCCACCAGGTGCCCTCCCCACGAACTCCTTTGCTCCGCCTCCTGTGCCTCTGAGCTCTGTGTTTGCTCTGTGTTGAAACGGTCACCCTTCTGTTTGCTCACTTTGTGGATTTAAACACTCCTCCCTAGCTGCGGCGTGAACAAGCGGGTGGACGTCAACAGCTGTGTGACCGTGGGGGACTCGGACACCTGCAGCCCGCTCAGCCCCAGGCGCCTGCCCACCTTTGTGGAAAACGCCGCCACCCTGCCCAAGTCGCTGGCCATGGTCATCCCACCGGGTGAGTCCCACGCGCTCTGCCTCTCCCTCCCCTCCGGCTCTGTCGACAGGTCGCAGTCGTTGATCACTGTCTCGCATCTCCTTATAGAATCGAGCGCCGCGGCCTCCGGGATGGTCCAAAAAGACCTCGGTTGTGCCTTCTGCCAGAGCAGCCCTGCCCGGCGCCGAGAGACACAGAGCCGCGTCCTCCAAGTTTCAGCCTCTCTGAGCCAGGTAGAGCGTCTGTAGAGCAGTTTGCCTTCTCACGCTGCAGCTGCCGTCACACTTCACACTGCCCCATAGAAAATCTTATCTTCGCCCTGTTGTCTTATCCACATGCTGCAACCAGGTGTAGTCCAGAGAGTAGTTCAGCTGGGAGTATTGATATCTCACTGCCATTTTGTGTCTTGGCTCCTCCTACAGGTCCAGGATCTGTTGTGATCTCATGACAGTTCAGGAGGCAGATCCCCCTGGCACCAGTCCACCAGTCAGGAGGATCAACTCACTCCCTGCTCTTTCTTCAATTTGCACTCCTGTTACATTTGCACATTATATTTCTAATTCATTGCATACGTTCACTTTAATCGTAATTACACCAGATTCCTCATACATTCACTTTGCACATACAGTATGTTTACTTACTGCTGCATACGCCACTTACTTGAATGTAAATTTCAGAGACCTCTATTTATTTTATTATATATATAAACAACTCAGCTATATTTTTTATCTTTACTATTGTACTTACCGTTACTATTGTACTATTCCTTTTTTTACTGTTTTAGTTAATGTTAATTTTAAGTAAATGTTTACCGCTGCACTATGGAGTCTGAGAGTAACGTAATTTCAATCCTGTGTATGTCCCGCACGTATCACAGATTTGACAATAAAGTAGACTTTGACTTTGAACTACCCCTCAGCAGGCTCTTCTTACCTGAAAAAAATGACTTTATTACAGAATTTCAATACTGCAGTGTCTGGGCTTTTTTGCTTGTTTGTTAGTCCATTTTTGTTTGTTTTAGCCTATTTTAGTATTTTGTTTTTAAATTATGTTTATTTCAGATGCATCATCTGTTTTATATATTTATTTTTATTTAACATTTATTCAACCAGGAGGAATCTCACTGAGTTACAATAACTCTTCTCCCAGGGAGTCCTGGCCAATATTTGCAGAACAAAACAATTATACACAATGACATACAATACTTCTATACACAACACAATTTCAGAGAGGGTAAGAAGCCTAGGTTTAAGACAGCTTGACGCTCATTCCAAACATAAGGCGCATACAATGAAAAAGCCATTTTCCCCAACTCAATCAATCAATCAATCAAATTTTATTTATATAGCACTTTTTACAACAGTTGTTGTCACAAAGCAGCTTTACAAGTGCCGAGTCCTAGCCCCCAGTGAGCAAGCCAAAGGCGACAGTGGCAAGGAAAAACTCCCTAGTTTTTTGCATGAGGAAGAAACCTTGAGAGGAACCAAGACTCAGGGGGGGAACCCATCCTCCTCTGGCCGACACCGCTCACCATGACCAACTCTGTTCTTTCTAATGGGCTATCTAAGAGCAACTTATTTTGTGATTTTGTATTATATAAATAAGATAAATTAGATTGAAATGGAAGTAGATTAGAAATATATAAAGGTATTTTCTCCATTAGGGCCTTTGCAATAAAAAATCAATACATGATACTTCCTACTAATAATTCTATCCACTGAATTTCTGTGACATTACATGTACACCGTATACGTCCTGTGTGTGGGGCGCCGAACTAATTCGTGTCTATTAAACTTTTGGCAAACACGTGACTTGGAGAAGCAGTGAGTGATTTAACAGTGTGTGATAATGCAGACACGAAATAAAAACGACTATTGTATTCTTCATCACAGCTGTGGCGTTATGGTGAAATATCTGATCGGTTAGAGCAGTTCTTAACCAATTAGATTGTGTGGCAGGAACTAACTCTTTTATAGATGTGTTAGCAATGTATTAATTTGGAGAGATTGCTGATAATGCTAGCTTGCTGCTAACGTTAGCAAGCATTTTATTGCTCAAAAATAACTTTATTATAGAATCTCTGTTCATGTCACGTTATAGCCTATGTCTTGTCATTCACTTGATCTTTTGTATGAAGCACACTGTTTTGCTTTTGACTGAAAGCAGTAATGGTTTAAAATGTTATTTGATGCCAAATGATAATAAACAAGTTCATATCTATGAAACCAGTTTTGTCAGTGAAGTTCATTTACAATAATTATAACAATTAAGTATTAATAATAAAAAATCTCACAAGTAAAAGTATTAAAAACTTGATGTATTAACTGTAAGCAGTTCTTTCTTAATAGTTTAAGTTATTTGTAATTGTGTAGTTAAATTAACAAGTAAAAGCAACTGAGTAATTTTAAATTGAGTAATTTCAACTTTTAATTAGTTCACTCTATTTAAATCATATAAGTATGAATTGTATCCATACAACTCAATACCTCTGTTTTTTAATGTAGATTGGACTTATTAGGGTTAACAGTGTGTGATAATGCAGACACGAAATAAAGACGACTATTGTATTCTTCATCACAGCTGTGGCGTTATGGTGAAATATCTGATCGGTTAGAGCAGTTCTTAACCAATTAGATTGTGTGGCAGGAACGAACTGTTTTATACATGTGTTAGCAATGTATTAATTTGGATAGATTGCTGATAATGCTAGCTTGCTGCTAACGTTAGCATTCAGTAAATGTGTTGCTGTGTTTAGAGTTTTAAAAATGTATCTCAAGTATTGGGAAACGCATGTTAGCAGTCGTAAAAAAACTAAAGGATTTCTTAGAATTTAGCAGAAATTTTAGTTAGAAATACACTCACTACCAGCAGGATGTAAAGTTGGTGTTTATTTTAGCTTGTTTGAAGTAAATAAATGAAAATGCTTCCTCTCTCTCTCTCTCTCTCTCTCTAATTTTATGTTGCGCAAGGCAAGCATTTTATTGCTCAAAAATAACTTTATTGCTTAAAAGCACTGATTTGAGGAATCTCTGTTCATGTCACGTTATAGCCTATGTCTTGTCATTCACTTGATCTTTTGTATGAAGCACACTGTTTTGCTTTTGACTGAAAGCAGTAATGGTTTAAAATGTTATTTGATGCCAAATGATAATAAACAAGTTCATATCTATGAAACCAGTGTTGTCAGTGAAGTTCATTTACAATAATTATAACAATTAAGTATTAATAATAAAAAATCTCATAAGTATCTCTTAAGTTATTTGTAACTGTGTAGTGATTAATACTGTAGCAGGAACCACATACCAAAATTATAGCAATAGCAAAAATGCCTTTATTAAAACTCACATTCTAACATCAGAGAGACCCAACAAGTGTTTGTACATGCCGTCTTTATATACGATTTCTCCACGCCCCAAACTCACAGATCTGCTTCTATGCCTTACATGGTATTGTTGTTCGAACAAACAAGTCTTCTCTCTTTGTCTCCAAACCTAACATCTCTTATACATATGGTTCCTGTCTCTGGACTGTCTGCTTGACCCGAGGTCACCATACATCAGGATGTCATACATTCATGTTTCACCCATGTCAGCATTATTAGTTCACCACTTCTGCTTGAGCAATCACCTTCTCGTTTAAACTCCTTACGCATCATGATTTCCTAAGGCCCCTCTCTCGGGTTCACAGCTCGGACACATTTAAAACAATAGTTACATTTAATTCCTATATTATGTTTAAAGGGTAAGCAAAATATATTGTTGCTAATGCTAGTGCTAAGCAAAAGGATCCAAATCCAAAATCACAACAAAAGTTAAATTAACAAGTAAAAGCAACTGAGTAATTTTAAATTGAGTAAATTTAGTAATTTCAACTTTTGATTAGTTCACTCTATTTAAATCATATAAGTATGAATTGTATCCATACAACTCAATTATATTAGTTTTGACAGAAGCCATTACTTAATTTTTTTGAGGCAACGAGTTACCTCTGTTTTTTAAGTAGATTGAACTTATTAGGGTTAATTGGTTGCCTTGAAGTTTGCGGTGGGGAGCAAAGACACGCGGGACACGCCTACTTTTTTGGTAGCCTATCAGTATAGTTAATTATATTTCCTCTTATGTGACTGGATTATCCTGGATGATTTGCGTTAGCGTTTGGATAGCTCGTTAGCTGACCAGGGGGCTATTCCACGAAGCGAGCTTATGAAAGCGGCGCTTATTAGAGTGAGCCTCGCTTGAGTTAGCCAAACAGTTCACTTCCGTCTAGTTCCGTTCCACTAACGAAATCCAGATGCAACCTATTTCCACTAATTCAAGCCAGGCTTTTGTAATCGGCGAACATGCGCGTGCACACAGTATTTACACAGCCTCACTAATCGATATTCGAAAAGACAAGAAAATGTCGAAAGAGCTGAAGAAACGAGCAGCTTTTTTTTCCTTCTGCTGAACAGGAGCTACTCATACGTCTTTATGAGGAATATAAACACGTTATTATGAAGAAAGGCAACACATCCTGTATTAATAAAGCCAGAGAAGCTGCTTGGCATAATATTGCAGACAGATTAAATGGGTGAGCATATACACTACCGTTCAAAAGTTTGGGGTCACCTAGACAATTTTGTGTTTTCCCTGAAATCTCATACTTTTATTTATTAAATGAGTTGCAAAATGAATAGAAATATAGTCCAGACATTGACAAGGTAGAAATAATTTTTTTTTTTTTTTATTTGAAATAATTTTCTACTTTAAACTTTGCTTTCGTCAAAGAATGCTCCCTTAGCAGCAATTACAGCATTGCAGACCTTTGGCATTTTAGCTGTTAATTTGCTGAGGTAATCTGGAGAAATTTCACCCCATGCTTCCAGAAGCCGCTCCCACAAGTTTGATTGGGTTAATGGGCACTTTTTTCGTACCATACGGTCAAGCTGCTCCCACAACAGCTCAATGGGGTTGAGATCTGGTGACTGCGCTGGCCACTCCATTACCGATAAAACACCAGCTGCCTGCTTCTTCTCTAAATAGTTTGTGCATAATTTGGAGGTGTGCTTTGGGTCATTGTCCTGTTGCAGGATGAAATTGGCTCCAATCAAGTGCTGTCCACAGGGTATGGCATGGTGTTGCAAAATGGAGTGATAGCCTTCCTTATTCAAAATCCCTTTTACCTTGTTCAAATCTGCCACTTTACCAGCACCAAAGCAACCCCAGACCATCACATTACCTCCACCATGTTTGACAGATGGTGTCAGGCACTCTTCCAGCATCTTTTCAGTTGTTCTGCGTCTCACAAATGTTCGTCTGTGTGATCCAAACACCTCAAACTTTGATTCATCTGTCCATAACACTTTTTTCCAATCTTCCTCTGTCCAATGTCTGTGTTCTTTTGCCCATATTAATCTTTTTCTTTTATTAGCCAGATATGGCTTTTTCTTTGCCACTCTGCCCTGAAGGCCAGCATCCCGGAGTCGCCTCTTCACTGTAGACATTGACACTGGCGTTTTGCGGGTACTATTTAATGAAGCTGCCAGTTGAGGACCTGTGAGGTGTCGATTTCTCAAACTGGAGACTCTAATGTACTTGTCTTCTTGCTCAATTGTGCAGTGGGGCCTTCCACTTCTCCTTCTACTCTGGTTAGAGCCTGTCTGTGCTCTCCTCTGAAGGGAGTAGTACACACCATTGTAGGAAATCTTCAGTTTCTTGGCCATTTTGTGATTTTAATCGAACCAACAATTGTAATGCTCCAGATTCTCAACTAGCTCAAAAGAAGGTCAGTTTTATAGCTTCTCTAATCAGCAAAACTGTTTTCAGCTGTGCTAACCTACTTGCACAAGGGTTTTCAAGGGTTTTCTAAATATCCAATAGCCTCCTTACAGAGTTAGCAAACACAATGTACCATTAGAACACTGGAGTGATGGTTGTTGGAAATGGGTCTCCATACATCTATGTAGATATTGCATTAAAAACCAGATGTTTACAGCTAGAATAGTCATTTACCACATTAATAATGTATAGTGTATTTTTGATGCATTTAATGTTAGCTAAATTGAAAAAAAAAAAACTGCTTTTCTTTCAAAAATAAGAACATTTCTAAGTGACCCCAAACTTTTGAACGGTAGTGTAATTTAATCTATTCATTGGCATTTTAAAAGTGTTATAGTAAATTAATAATGTTAATAATTTCCTGATTTAAAAGTAACATGAGCAGGGTTAAGAGAACGTGGCAGCAGGTCAAGGTGAAATATAAAAATATACTCCAGAATGGTAAGTACAGTTGATTAGTCCAATGTGCAGGAAAAGGTAAAACACCATATTAAATAACTATATAAAATATTTTAGCAACCAGAAAGAAAACTGCTACTGCTGCTGCTGGTGGTGGGCCTCCTGTAGCAGCCCTCACTCCTGCAGAAGACCTTGCTTTAGAGCAAAACAGCGGACACCCCATCATTGTGGGAATTGAAGGAGGAACATCATCTGATCCTGTCTGTCCTCATGATACACAGCCTTATGTTAAAGGTAGGTTCAGTTGTTTCTCAGATTTTACATGTTTGTTCTTACAGGCTACATCATAGTATTATTGTATTCTTGATGACTACAGTGGTGGGGGGTGTGCGGACTCTTTTAGACCCTCCTGTATTTGACAATGATGTGAGTACCATAAACCAGCCTATTTCTTATGACTGAACCCTGAGGATCGTTAACATTTATGTGTCTTAATTTGTTGTTTGCAGGGGGAGATTGCCGGACCATCCAGGATGGTACAGGAGAATGAGGACACAGTGTCTGCCTGTTCTGTAAGGCGTGTGTGTCTATGTATCTGTCTGTTAATGTGCTGTGTGATCTCATGATTTGTGTTGTATTTAAAGGAAATGGAAGAACAGAGAGAAGACCCTCAGGCCTCCATGTCCAGAGCTCACACCTCTGCAAGAGAACACGTGAGTAGTAGTTATGCAGTTCAACATGAATAAATACTTCTCAATCTTGACTATACTTCAGTCTTAAAGGAATCTGAGATTAGTGAGATCTACAAAAGGTTCTTGCTCCAAGATATAGAATGTAAAAAAGCAGATCTGCAATACAAAAAACTAAAAATATGGAAGTTGGAGCTTGAAATAAAGAAAATGGAGAAAAATGTGAGTATTTGCAAAAAGGTCTCACTTTAATATGCTTGTTTTTGCAAGATAAGTAAATCAAAGTTTCTTCTGTCCACAGGCTCAGCAAGACTATTAATAAATTTCTCTTTCCAAAAAAAAAGCCGTCTTGTTTTATGTCAATAGTGTTAATGAACAAATGCAAACAAAATATTCCCTTAACCAAAGTAAGTGTTTGCATACATGTCCCTCATAGCTCTACCATCCATGTGGTCTGCAATTAAAATGTCATCTTCCCATTGCTCCAACTGCACTCTTGGCATTTCTTCTTTTTGCAGTATTGCCACATTGTGCAAAACTGCACAGGGTGCTACGATATCACAGGCTCTCTCAGGGGTGACTCTGAGATGGCGCAAGCAGTTAAATCTGCTCTTTAACTGTCCAAATGCCATCTCACTGCATGCCCTTGTCTTAGAATGTGCACGATTGAACCTCCTCTCTGCATCTGTTGTAGGGTCTGCATATGGGGTAAGGAGAAAAGGTTGGCAGGGGTAACCCCTATCCCTAAGCAATAAGCCAGGAAAAGCACCTACAATTATAAGGAGAAGAGTTAAACACTGAGGCCAAATCTGCACTATTTTGTGTGGTTGGAGTGTTCTTACCTTGGGCAAAACTCTGTGCCAATGAGGAGGCACGAAATATTGTGCACCGAGCCGGGCCATTTTACCTCAATGTTGGAGAATAGAAATTGGCTGGTGCAAACCATTTAGAACAATGGAAAAAGTGACAAAGGGTGAAAGTTGTTCAAACCCATGAACTGACATGCTTTACATTTTCTGTTGGGTAGGCAAAACTTGCATGTACCTGTACATTGATGCTGTGAAATAATTTTTTGGTTCACATAGTCTGCCTCCATGGGTACAGATGGAGCCTTTATCCAGATGTGAGTACAGTCTATAGCACCAATGACATTTGAAAATCCTAGAGAATTCAATGCGTTTTGAATTGAATGAATTTTAGCATGAAATAGTTGATTAAGATGAATACAAAGCACTTTGGTAAGTGCTCTGGATAAGAGCATCTGTTAAAGTCATATACATTTAACTCCAGTGCCAGCCCCCTACTGCCTGACCGGATAAACCTACACCATGATGGACATTACTACATCTTTTCCTTTTCTTTATTTTCTTTCTGTCTAAATTGTTGTTGTTGTCATGGTGACCGGTGTCGGCCAGAGGAGGATGGGTTCCCCCCCTGAGTCTTGGTTCCTCTCAAGGTTTCTTCCTCATGCAAAAAAACTAGGGAGTTTTTCCTTGCCACTGTCGCCCTTGGCTTGCTCTCTGGGGGCTAGGACTCGGCACTTGTAAAGCTGCTTTGTGACAACAACTGTTGTAAAAAGCGCTATATAAATAAAATTTGATTGATTGATTGATTGACTCCAAGTTACTGATCAAACCAACACTACTTCTCATGAATACATGCCAGCTGTTCTGAAAAGGATGGGAAGGATGCCTCTGTGACCAGGGAATTTGATGAATATATTAAGGAAACGCTTAAGCGCAAGGTAAACCTTTCGAATTTCGCGGCAGACCGTTGCCTTACTAAGATGTTATGCATCCCCAACACTGTACAGAAATGCATGACTGGCAAAGAAGCGCAAAGTGATACAGACCGTTTGGGGTTTGGTAAGAGCTTTACAACGTCTAGTGGTCTTCTCAATATATGGCCCCAGTAATTTACAAAGATATATAATACTGTGTCTTCTGAACAAATAAGTAGTCATCTGGAAAACCCAGTGGATCTGTCCTGTCCTGGAATGACCTTGGTGCTGGTAGCATGAATGCTCTGCACACTATACACGCTCCCTCATCTACTGGATTCTCTACAAATGGGCATGCCATGGTCAATCAGCCTTCAGCCTTCACTGTTAGCTGCTCTTTTATAGCCTACATTTTGGATTATTTGTATCACCTGTATGAAAATCTTGGTAAGGTAGTTGTCTGTGTCCATTTCCTTTTTGCACCATTAAGTTAACCACACATTTACATTATTTATACTGAACATATATAAATTGCAGAGTGATATGATTTGCTTGTAATTTGAACACAAAAGAGGAAGTATGGGGATAAATATATACCTAAAAGTATCCACCTAAATTACTCAGTATTAATAATTAAATAATTATTAATACTCAGGTACAAAGAATTGTATTTTTTGTGATATAGAGTTTATACTAATGTATGTTTCTGCACCATAACTGCGATTAGACACTGTATTCCATTTTACACTGACCTGAATTTGTGAAGATTAAACCAATACATTAAAATGTACAGAAACCTCACTGATTAACAATGAATATGTACTCTTAAGATCGAAATATATATTGCATTTGGAAATATAATTATTAAATTTTGATAATAACCTGCAATCATTCCAAAGTAATAATTACAGTACTCAATTAAATGTATAAAGATATGATATTATATGCTACATCCACAGCAATTTAATGGATAGAACTGCAGTGGAACCTTGTTCCTCAATTCAGTTTCCCGGATGGCGAGACTGACATCACACTGCTCAGCCAATAGAAGCGGTCCCGCTAAGCTAAGCCTCAACTCTAGCCTGGTACAGAGCAGGTTAGTTCAAACGTATATGTTGCTGTAGTAACTGAGCGAGGCTCAAGTCTAGCCTCTTTCGTGGAACCGAATTTGAGCAAAATGAGCCAGGCTTGTCTTAAAAAGCCCGGCTTACTGAGTTAGCTCGCTTTGTGGAATACCCCCCAGACCCTTGTTTCTTGTGTATGTGATAAATTACATTCTGCACAGTTACCTCAGGATATGTCAACAGAAAATAACAATCATAGAACAATATATATCTATAGTCACCATGACAACAGTTATCAAAAGTGCAAAAAGAGCAGAGCTCCTAGGTGTGTTAAACCTGATGTGATTCACTAAAATCTGTGCTCCTTATTTAAAAGGACTTTTGAGTTTAAGGATTTAGCTTTCTGCTAATTCAAAATGTTAAAAACGTTTGACTTTCTTCCTCTCTCTTTCATTTAGAGTGCAGGCACAGTAAGAAATGCACAAACATCTCCATCCTCAAGTAGAATCCATGTTGGGCTTTATTTTGGTCTGGAGGTCTGGCTGGCAGCTCTCATGTGGTCGGGAGGTTCTTCACAATCTCTCTTAGGCTCTTGCGGATATTGGAAGGTTGGTAACCAGCGCAGTCCAGCAGCGCGGGGCCCATGTGAGCATGAAGGGCTTGGCATAGGTGGACAGTGGCCCCTCTCACGCTTCCACCCCTCCCGTGGACCGTACCACTGTTGCTGGAGGTCCCCAGGAGGTACCAGAGCAGAGGAAGCATCTTCTGCTCAACCAGTTGTGGCTTGCAGGGGTAAAGTTCCCTAACCAGCTCTATAAAAAGGACATTTAAAAGGAACAATGATAAATAAATCAACCCTGGACAGCACTGGGTTATTACAGAAGCATTTTCTTAACCTAGAAAGATTTCATTCAAATAAAGTGACAGTATTTGGTAACTATGGTAACTCTCTGGAATGATTATTATCAATATTATAAATATTATTAATTAATATAGGAATTATAGTATTTCTGGTAAATCTTTTATCTTTTTTATCTCTGGCATCTCTTAGCATATCAGTGGAATGACTTTCTGAAAGAATAGTTTTTTGATAAATGTATTTGAAATTCAAGCCGGTTCATTTTGAACCATGCTCTGTCCTTTTACTACTGGGTCTGGAACTACACTGTGCATGCCCTACTGTAAATACAATGTGTGGTGCCACACACTGCCCTGTACTCGAGTATTTGTTTACAATATATGTCTACACATACATTTGTTTAATGAGTTAACATGGGGCATAGTGGATGGGATAAAAAATCCTCATCATGTATCCAAACATGAATCTCTACCTTGGATTTCAGAGTGTGGACAGTGTCCCTGATGGTTGCCAGGTCTTTAGCAGGGATGCACTTTTCCACCATCTTATCAAAGTCATGGTGGGAGGACAGGAACAGCAGCATACGCCGGCCCAAGCGCCTGAGACGAGGAACAGACCCCAAAACAGGAGAGAACCGTGAGGGACCCGTAACTCACAGCACACCAACCATTTATCTTACCAGCACAATTTTACAAGGCTGTCTGTGTCTAGAAAACACGATAGTGCTTCTATTACTCTACAATTTAGCAGCATTTGCTGACTTCAGAGTATCAGACTAGGAGACTAAAAGAATCAGCAAAATATTACTATCTGGGAAACTGAATAAGCTTTGTAGAATTCTCGTTCTGATCCCAGTACTAACTTGGTTTCTTGTGAAGAGTCCTGTGCCAACTTGGGGACTGCAGGAATAATTCGCGGTGTGATGTCTTTCGCCCCAGACAATAAGCGGCCAGCACCAATCTTCTCTACCAAAGTAGCCAAGTGCCGAGCAGTACACTTTCTTACTGCAGCATTCAGATGACTTTTGAGGAAAACAGAAGGAAAAAAATAACTATTATAATAATAGTAATAACTATTAATCCATCCAATGTATACAGTACAACTTTTAACTTCTATAAAGAAACTTAAAACCCTTATGTATGATCTAAGTGCACAATCAAATGATCATATTCTATTCGATTGCTTAGCTTGCACCAGTTAGTGTACATGTGTATTTTTAAACAGAAAATGTTTGTATGTCCTCTGTGAGCTAGCTAACTAGCCTATTTTTTAAGCATTGTGAAGGGCAGTTTGGATCAGCAGAGCGGAGATGGAACGCAATAAAAATAACATATAAGAGGATAAATAACTAAAAATATTGATATAGGCCAGGGCAATATTTTGAAAGAACATTGGAGAGGTAAAAACAGCAGCAAAAAACAACAGCCAAAATTAGTGCTGTGTTAGCTTCTTGTGACTGTTGTTGCTATCTGAAAGCCACAGTTTAAAGCTCACTGCATGCTAACTGACCAGAGTCCTCCAGCGAGAAGGGCGTTCATGCTCCGAATGGGGGTGCAGTTCTGCACCATGCTGTCCAGAGCTGTGTCCATGTCCTGCCTGATGAAGCCATTGGACTCCGCTGCTTTGTGGAGGAGGACCTTAGCTGTAGCCTCCATTTCCTGGTCCATCCCTTTCTGCAGGCTGGAGTACAACTCCCTCAAGGACACCACCGCCGTGCGGGACACGCCAGAGCGCAGGTTCAGCACCTGCAGGAAAGACGACGTTCCAGCTCGTTTTAGCCACATCCAACACTGCCACCGCCATCTTAATAAGTATAATCCACCACTGCAATGTGTTATGTAGGCGGAAATACCTTAATCACTAATTACAGTTAGATATGCCATCTGAATTTCAATTAGATGAGAAATGTTTTTATCAAAAAAGAATTTCAAAGTACTATGCAAAATCTGCCTTGACTGTCAGCAACATCACCTGTAATGTGTACATGCTGATGGCATGTTTGTATTCTGTCTATCCACTGATGTTTGCACTGGACATACACGGACATCAGTGGGTTGTGCCTCTTCGGTAATGGTAGACCTTGATCTGATTGTTCTCGTCCAGGCCGAGCTGGACCAGCCCATTGGTGGGTGGGGCAGCTGGGTAGCGTGTGAAGAGAGGCCTGGGCAGAGGTTCAGGAGAGTACAAGGGTGCAAGAGAGTGTGTGTGAAAATATGATGCATTCTGTTCCCGTACTGGTTTGTGTGTGATACGTACATGTGTATAAGCTGAGGGGGAGAGAGAGATTGTGAAAGGATACACATTTGGGTCTTTGCGTTGTGATTCCAGCCACCTTTTGTTGTCTTCAATCAGTCTCTGCAGCCTCTGGCTATCTAGCTCAGAGGAGAGACTACACACACACACACACACACACACACACACACACACACACACACACACACACACATAATGGAAAAGCACTGTATGAGTTCATCAATTTTCCTTTCAAAATCAACAGCAGCACTGACCCTGTGAGTGAGAGTGAGAGATTGTGAGCGAGCCTGCACAGGTGTGCAAGTGTGTGTAGTCACCTTGCTGGAGTGTATCCACTATATGCTCTGGTAGCCCTCATGGGATAGCGGGCACTGGTATCCATGGAAACTCCTAAAATCAGAGCAGTCTTAATACAGGTAGTGCGGTTTAGATTTAAGCTAATCTGAAGCAGGTCTCTACACTGCACCACACTTGCACTGGAAAAGATCGGCATTATCCAAGCACAGAAAATCAATGGAGGTCATCAACTATGCAAAAAAGGCTATAAATCCAGCAGTGACTGGTTTGTGCTTGAGGGAGAGGCAGAAGTTTTCTATTTGTATTTTAAAGGTTTTACGAGTGATGAAGAAATGAAGCATTAGTGAAAGTTACTGCAGCCCACTGAGGTGACCACTGCTCATCACTGCTAATGTTTGGGGTGTGTCTGTCTCTACGTACCAGGGAAGAGTTTGCTCCAGTGGGAGTTCAAATGAAGGTCAGACCCGTGTGTTTTTGGGACAGAACAGTGTAAGAAACTGTTCTGATTGGCCAATGAAGAGGAGGCGGGGCTTGGTGTCCATGCCCAGGACGGGGCAGGAGGGAAGGAGGAGGACGGAGGTGGCTGAGGGAGGGGCTGGACGGTCCTCCCAGTGAGAGATCCCAGTGCACCCAGCACTGTGTTCAGCTGGCCAGAGATCTGCTGCAGGTACTCTGCTAACTGCTGCACTTTCACTGGCACTGCATGTGCTGAAACAGAGAGGAAGACCAGGGTTTGGGTGTATTACTGCTAGAGAGATAAAAACATCAGACAACTATGAACCATCAAGACCAGAGTGGACTCTAGAGCTGCTTACAGTTGTGGGCAAATTTTTAGTTTTCACAGTTTGCTTCCTCAGTTTATTTTTTTAAGAACCTTTTGTCAAATGTTTATGTGATATAATGAAGTACAATTATTAACAGTCCATAATTGTTTGTTGCTAAACTGCTCCTGAATCGTTGGGAGAAGTTGTTCTGGAAGGATGTTTTGATATCTTCTCTTATTCATGGCTGTGCTTTGCTTAGGCAACATTGGGAGTTTGATGGTGTGAGGAGGCTCATAGCTGCCTCCTCTGTAGGAGACACTCCTGTAGGAGACGCTCCCTGAAGCCTCCTTCATGCAACTTGAAGCACTCTCCCCAAAGTCCTTAGTGACTGGATAAATGGTTGATTGGGGTGCATCGTACAAGCCGCACTGTCCTTGCCTGTGAAACCCTTTTGATGCAATGATGACTGAACGTGTTTCCTTGGAGGTGACCATGGTTAACAGGAGAAAACGTAAACGCACCACTACCCTTTTAAAGCAACCAGTCTTCTCTTCTAATCAGCATGACGGATTGATGTCAGCTGTCTTATCCTCATCAACTTTTTATCTCCTGAGCTAACGAGATCATCACTGAAATGATCTCCATTAACTGAAATGGAGGAGCCATAATGCAATAATTTTGTATTGTAATTTTGTATTGTAAAATGTCATTTTCATCACAGGGAATGACTTTGCAATTAATTGCAATTCATCTAATCACTCTTCACAATCTAGAATCAATACAAATTGCCACCATAAAAAAAACTATGGCAGTAAACTTTGTGAAAACCAAAATTAGTGCCTTCTCAAAATGTCTGCCCGTGTGTGCGTGTTGTGCATTCAGAGTTTGTCTCTCACTCGTCTCCTCTTGGCCATACTCGTCTCTGCTCGTCTCTGAGTCTCTGACATCAAATGAGACTCTCCGATCTCCCACCAGCCGCTCGCCTTCATCACATGACAGCTGAGAAAAACATTGTAAAGCCCAGGTAGGTATTAATGTGGGTTTGTACGTAAGTGTGTGGGTGCAGGCATACGCGTGCGTGTGTGTGTGTGTGTGTGTGTGTTACCTCCTCTGCCAGTGACGTCTCCAGCTGGCTGAGTCTCTCCTCTTTCTTTCTCAGGAGCGTGTGGTCCTTCTGGACCGTCTCCCTCAGCTTCTCCTGCTCACTCACCTCCTACAGCACAGGGGAGCAGAACATCTAAGAGGAACTACACTCATGCTTCCTACTGTCTCCTATCTGACCTGGCTACATGGCTGTAGGCCCTGCAAGACCTAACGTGCTTAGACCCACCACGGCACTGAAACCGTCTAAAGTAGTCTTAAAATCTCTTAATATTCTCAGATAAAGGTCAATCACTCTCCTGGTTCAAATCCTACCTGAACGATTGTTACCAATTTGTACTTGAAAATAATGAATACTCATAAGGATCTGTATTGGGTCCCATGTTATTCTCATTATATAGGCTAGCAAGCATTTGTAGGCATGGTATTAGCTTCCATTGCTATGCAGATGATACTCAGTTATATATATCTTCTCATTTGGATGATGTCAATACTACTACCAAAACTGACAACTGCATCCAAGAAATAAAGAACTGGATGGCGTCTAATTTTCTTCTTCTAAATTCTGATAAGACTGAGGTGTTACTTCTTGGATCCAAGACTGCAAGAAGCAATTGGTCGAATCTTCTTATTACACTAGATGGCTTTTCAGTAACACCTGAATCTCCTGCTAAAAGTTTAGGTGTCTGTTGTGATTTGGATCTTTCATTTTTCACACACATATGCAATGTCACTAATGCTGCCTTTGCAACTTCATGTAATATTGCCAAGCTGAGACATGTATGTTCGGTATCAGATGCAGAGAAACTGGTCCACAATCTCATCAAGATTGGACTACTGTAACTGTCTTTTAACTGGATGCTCTAAACAGTCCCTGAAGAAAGTCCAACTTGCTGCATTTGAATCCAAGAGCCAGAGTCCTAACTAGGCCTTGAGAAGTCCATCACATTAGTCCTACTCTCTCAGCGTTGCACTGGCTCCTGGTTAAATATCAAACTGATTTTTAAATTCTTCTGTTGGCCTATAAAGCATTAAATAGTCCTCCACAATATCCGAGTGAACTCACTGCATACCATAATCCATCTCACCTGCTGCTCTCTCAAAGCGCAGAAATGCGCTCAGCTCCGAAAACTACAAGATTACAGCCGAAGGCAGAGTAATGTCTCAGTACCCTCATGCCTGTGGTCACCTCCAGGCCCCTCCCTTTAGTTATGCTGCTAGGGATAAGCCTGCTGGAGCCACATGCTAAATCACTGGCACGTGTACTATATATATATGGAAGTTTAATTTGATTTTACATATTTAACCTGCATTCTGTATCTTGACTACATGTTTCTACAAAGACAATTCCATAAAGCAGCTAGAAGATGCTCTGGGTTGCCAGTGGATGTGCTGATGCTGTGGATGCATGTGCCAATACGGCCAGCATCCTACCTGAGGCCCAGCATCCATATTGGAGAGACTGTGACTGCTC